>NC_090445.1:1277768070-1277978070 GCF_031143425.1 Pleurodeles waltl
AAAGGTACAGGTTAGGGAAAGAACACTGGTGCTGGGGCCTGGTTAGCAGGCCTCAGCACACTTTCAAATCAAAACTTAGCATCAGCAAAGGCAAAAAGTCAGGGGGTAACCATGCCAAGGAGGCATTTCCTTACACAACCCCCCCCCCCCCCCCCCCAAACGAAAGAGGATGAGACTAACCTTTCCCCAAGAGAGTCTTCATTTTCTAAGTGGAAGAACCTGGAAAGGCCATCTGCAATGGCATGGGCAGTCCCAGGTCTGTGTTCCACTATAAAGTCCATTCCCTGTAGGGAGATGGACCACCTCAACAGTTTTGGATTTTCACCTTTCATTTGCATCAGCCATCTGAGAGGTCTTTGGTCAGTTTGAACTACAAAGTGAGTACCAAAGAGGTATGGTCTCAGCTTCTTCAGGGACCAAACCACAGCAAAGGCCTCCCTCTCAATGGCACTCCAACGCTGCTCCCTGGGGAGTAACCTCCTGCTAATGAAAGGAACAGGCTGGTCAAGGCCATCATCATTTGTTTGGGACATAACTGCCCCTATCCCATGTTCAGAGGCATCAGTCTGCACAATGAACTGCTTGGAGTAATCTGGAGCTTTAAGAACTGGTGCTGTGCACATTGCTTGTTTCAGGGTGTCAAAGGCCTGTTGGCATTCTACAGTCCAGTTTACCTTCTTGGGCATTTTCTTGGAGGTAAGTTCTGTGAGGGCTGTCACTATGGATCCATATCCCTTCACAAACCTTCTGTAGTACCCAGTCAAGCCAAGGAATGCCCTGACTTGAGTCTTGGGTTTTGGAGCTGCCCAGTTCAGAATAGTCTGGATCTTAGGCTGGAGTGGCTGAACATGGCCTCCACCTACAAGGTGACCCAAGTAATCCACAGTTCCCTGCCCTATCTGGCATTTGGATGCCTTGATAGAGAGGCCTGCTGATTGCAGGCCTTCAAAACCTTCTTCAGGTGGACCAGGTGATCCTGCCAGCTGGAGCTAAAGAAAGCAATATCATCAAGGTAAGCTGCACTAAAGGACTCCAAGTCAGCAAGGACTTGATTCACCAACCTTTGGAAGGTGGCAGGGGCATTCTTTAAACCAAAGGGCATAACAGTAAACTGATAATGCCCATCAGGTGTGGAGAATGCTGTCTTTTCTTTTGCTCCTGGTGCCATTTTAATTTGCCAGTACCCTGCTGTCAAGTCAAAGGTACTTAAGTATTTGGCAGCACCTAATTTAGCAATCAATTCACCTGCTCTTGGAATGGGATGGGCATCTGTCTTGGTGACAGAATTAAGTCCTCTGTAGTCCACACAAAACCTCATCGCTCTCTTTCCATCTTTGGTGGAGGTTTGGGAACTAAGACCACTGGGCTAGCCCAGGGGCTTCCAGCATCTTGTGGACTTCCACTTTGATGCTTTCCTTAACTTGGTCAGACTGTCTGAATATTTTGTTTTTGACAGGCATGCTGTCTCCTGTGTCCACATCATGGGTACACAGGTGTGTCTGACCAGGGGTTAGGGAAAAGAGCTCAGCAAACTGTTGCAGGACTTTCCTACAGTCAGATTGCTGTTGGCCAGAGAGGGTGTCGGAGTAGATCACTCCATCAACTGAACCATCTTTAGGGTCTGTGGAGAGGAGATCAGGGGGAGGTTCACTCTCCGCTTCCTGGTCCAGGTTCACATGGATCACCCTTTTGGGGGTCCTGCTAGTGCCTAGGTCTACCAGGTAGGTGAC
The DNA here is from genome assembly GCF_031143425.1 of Pleurodeles waltl. Lineage (NCBI taxonomy): Eukaryota > Metazoa > Chordata > Amphibia > Caudata > Salamandridae > Pleurodeles > Pleurodeles waltl. The sequence continues at coordinate 1,277,769,801 of NC_090445.1, forward strand.
CTGACTCTTCTTTTCTAGCACTGGGTAAGGGCCACTCCATCTGTCCTGAAGTGCCCTGGGAGCCACAGGCTCCAAAACCCAGACTTTCTGCCCTGGCTGAAATTCAACCATTGCAGCCTTTTGGTCATACCAAAACTTCTGGAGCTGTTGGCTGGCCTCAAGGTTTTTACTTGCCTTTTCCATATACTCTGCCATCCTTGAACGTAAGCCTAGTACATAGTCCACTATATCTTGATTAGGCAGAAGAGGTCTCTCCCAGCCTTCTTTCACAAGAGCTAGTGGTCCCCTTACAGGATGGCCAAACAGAAGTTCAAAGGGGGAAAACCCTACTCCCTTCTGAGGCACCTCTCTGTAGGTGAAAAGCAGACATGGCAAGAGGACATCCCATCTCCTTTTGAGTTTTTCAGGGAGCCCCATGATCATGCATTTTAATGTCTTGTTAAATCTTTCAACAAGACCATTGGTTTGTGGATGGTATGGTGTGGTGAATTTGTAAGTCACCCCACACTCATTCCACATGTGCTTCAGGTATGCTGACATAAAGTTGGTACCTCTGTCAGACACCACCTCCTTAGGAAAACCCACTCTGGTAAAAATACCAATGAGTGCCTTGGCTACTGCAGGGGCAATAGTCGGCCTAAGGGGAATTGCTTTAGGGTATCTAGTAGCATGATCCACTACTACTAGTATATATTGGTTCCCTGAGGCTGTGGGAGGTTCAAGTGGACCCACTATGTCCACACCCACTCTTTCAAAGGGGACCCCCACCACTGGAAGTGGAATGATGGGGGCCTTTGGGTGTCCATCTGTCTTACCACTGGCTTGACAGGTGGCACAGGAGACACAAAACTCCTTGACTTTCTGGGACATGTTGGGCCAATAGAAGTGGTTGACTAGTCTCTCCCAAGTCTTGGTCTGTCCCAAATGCCCAGCAAGAGGAATATCATGGGCTAAGGTCAGAATGAACTCCCTAAACTCCTGAGGCACTACCACTCTCCTAGTGGCACCAGGTTTGGGATCTCTTGCCTCAGTGTAAAGGAGTCCATCTTCCCAATAGACCCTATGTGTTCCTGTTATCTTTCAATTGGACTCTTCAGCAGCTTGCTGCCTAAGGCCTTCAAGAGAGGGACAGGTTTCTTGCCCCTTACACAACTGCTCCCTTGAGGGTCCCCTTGGGCCTAGGAGCTCAACCTGATAAGGTTCTAACTCCAGAGGCCCAGTTCCCTCAGAGGGCAGAACTTCTTCCTGGGAAGAGAGGTTCTCTTTTTCTTGTTGTGTGGAAGCTGGTTCCTCAGTCTTCTTTCCTTTTCTCTTGGTGGCTTGGGCCCTTTTTCCAGGCTCCAACACCACTTTTTCACCCTGAGCCTTGCACTGTGCCCTTGTCTTGACACACACCAGTTCAGGGATACCCAGCATGGCTGCATGGGTTTTCAGTTCTACCTCAGCCCATGCTGAGGACTCCAGGTCATTTCCAAGCAAACAGTCTACAGGGATATTTGAGGAGACCACCACCTGTTTCAGGCCATTGACCCCTCCCCACTCTAAAGTTACCATAGCCATGGGATGTACTTTAGTCTGATTGTCCGCGTTGGTGACTGGATAAATTTGTCCAGCCAGGTATTGACCAGGGGAAACCAGTTTCTGTCACCATGGGACACTGGCACCTGTATCCCTCAGGCCTTCTACACTTGTCCCATTAATTAAGAGCTGCTGCCTGTATTTTTGCATGTTAGGGGGCCAGGCAGCCAGTGTGGCTAAATCCACCCCACCCTCAGAGACTAATGTAGCTTCAGTGTGACACCTTATTTGCTCTGGGCACACTGTTGATCCCACTTGGAGACTGGCTATTCCAGTGTTAGCTGGAGTAGAGTTAGAAGTGGAACCTTTCTTGGGACAGGCCTTGTCTCCAGTTTGGTGTCCAGGCTGATTACAGCTACGACACCAGGCCTTTTTGGGGTCAAAGTTTTTACCCTTGTACCCAAAATTGGATTGTGAAGAGGCTCTGGGCCCACCCTCCTGTGCAGGTTTTTGGGGCCCTGTAGAAGACTCTTTACTATTTTTCCCTTTGGATGTCTCAACACTCTTCTCCTGGGGAGGCTTTGTGACCCCTTTCTTTTGGTCACCCCCTGTGGAAGTCTTGGTCACCCTAGTTTTGACCCAATGGTCTGCCTTCTTTCCCAATTCTTGGGGAGAAATTGGTCCTAGGTCTACCAGATGCTGATGCAGTTTATCATTTGAACAATTACTTAACAGGTGTTCTTTCACAAATAAATTGTACAGCCCATCATAATCATTTACACCACTGCCTTGAATCCAACCATCCAGTGTTTTCACTGAGTAGTCAACAAAATCAACCCAGGTCTGGCTCGAGGTTTTTTTGAGCCCCCCTGAACCTAATTCTATACTCCTCAGTGGAGAATCCAAAACCCTCAATCAGGGTAGCCTTCATGAGGTCATAGGATTCTGCATCTTTTCCAGAGAGTGTGAGGAGTCTATCCCTACACTTTCCAGTGAATATTTCCCAAAGGAGAGCACCCCAGTGAGATCTGTTTACTTTTCTGGTTGCACAAGCCCTCTCAAAAGCTGTGAACCATTTGGTGATGTCATCACCATCTTCATATTTAGTTACAATCCCTTTTGGGAGAATCTCTGACCCTATTTATGTCGCTGCCACCATGGATGGGACCAAAACCCATCTCTTGTCTTTCCCTTTCTATGGCTAGGAGCTATCTCTCTAAAGCCAATCTTTTGACCATCCTGGCTAACAGTAGGTCATCTTCACTGAGGCTATCCTCAGTGATTCCAGAGGTGCTGGACCCTCCTTTGAGAGAAACAGCATCTCTGACTATCACAGTTGGAGTCAGGGTTTGAGGAGCTCCCTAACTAGGACTGGAGGGGGGGAATTCTCCTCCACATCACTAGCTTCCCCCTCTGGGAGGTCATCCTCAGAGGGGTTGTCTTTGGCAAACTCTGCCAACAGCTCCTGGAGCTTTAATTTGGTAGGGTTTAAACCAGCTTTAATATTTTTTAATTTGGAGAGAGACCTTAACTCTCTCATCCTAAGATGGAGGTAAGGGGTGATGTCGAGTTCCATCACATTCTCTTCTGCATTAGACATTGTTTCTAAAAGTTGGAATACTTTTTAAGAATCTAAAACTATCTCTAGAACTTAATTCAAACTTTCACAAAACTTTTAAACTCTAAAAGAAATGCTAACAGGGACAAACACAAGGCCCTAGCAGGACTTTTAAAAATTTAGACAAATAGCTCAAATTTAAAAAAATCAGTTTCTAATGACAATTTTTGGAATTTAGTCGTGTGATCAGGTATTGGCTGAGTAGTCCAGCAAATGCAAAGTCTTGTACCCCACCGCTGATCCACCAATGTAGGAAGTTGGCTCTGTATGCGCTATTTCAAAGTAAGGAATAGTATGCACAGAGTCCAAGGGTTCCCCTTAGAGGTAAGATAGTGGCAAAAAGAGATAATTCTAATGCTCTATTTTGTGGTAGTGTGGTCGAGCAGTAGGCTTATCAGAGGGTAGTGTTAAGCATTTGTTGTACACACACAGGCAATAAATGAGGAACACACACTCAGAGACAATTCCAGGGCAATAGGTTTTTGTATAGAAAAATATATTTTCTTAGTTTATTTTAAGAACCACAGGTTCAAGATTTACAAGTAATACTTCAAATGAAAGGTATTTCAGGTAGGTACTTTAGGAACTTTGAATTAGCAAAATAGCATATACAGTTTTCACATAAATGACATATAGCTATTTTAAAACTAGACAGTGCAATTTTCAACAGTTCCTGGGGGGAGGTAAGTGTTTGTTAGTTTTTGCAGGTAAGTAAACCACCTACGGGGTTCAAGTTTGGGTCCAAGGTAGCCCACCGTTGGGGGTTCAGAGCAACCCCAAAGTTACCACACCAGCAGCTCAGGGCCGGTCAGGTGCAGAGGTCAAAGTGGTGCCCAAAACGCATAGGCTTCAATGGAGAAGGGGGTGCCCCGGTTCCAGTCTGCCAGCAGGTAAGTACCCGCGTCTTCGGATGACAGACCAGGGGGGTTTTGTAGGGCACCGGGGGGGGGACACAAGTCCACACAGAAAGTACACCCTCAGCGGCACGGGGCGGCCGGGTGCAGTGTGCAAACAAGCGTCGGGTTCTCAATAGAAATCAATGGGAGACCAAGGGGTCTCTTCAGCGATGCAGGCAGGCAAAGGGGGGGGGGAATCCTCGGGTTAGCCACCACCTGGGCAAGGGAGAGGGCCACCTGGGGGTCGCTCCTGCACTGGAGGTCGGATCCTTCAGGGCCTGGGGGCTGCGGATGCAGTGCCTCTACCAGGTGTCGGGTCTTTGAAGCAGGCAGTCGCGGTCAGGGGGAGCCTCTGGATTCCCTCTGCAGGCGTCGCTGTGGAGGCTCAGGGGGGTCAACTCTGGCTACTCACGGTCTCGCAGTCGCCAGGGAGTCCTCCCTGAAGTGATTGTTCTCCACAAGTCGAGCCGGGGGCGTCGGGTGCAGAGTGCCAAGTCTCACGCTTCCGGTGGGAAACGCGTGTTGTTTCAAAGTTGCCTCTTTGTTGCAAAGTTGCAGTCTTTGGTGAACAGAGCCGCTGTCCTCGGGAGTTCTTGGTCCTTCTAGATGCAGGGCAGTCCTCTGAGGCTTCAGAGGTCGCTGGTCCCTGTGGAATGCGTCGCTGGTGCAGTGTCTTTAGAAGTGGGGAGACAGGCCGGTAGAGCTGGGGTCAAAGCAGTTGGTGTCTCCGTCTTCTCTGCAGGGTTTTTCAGCTCAGCAGTCCTCTTCTTCTTAGGTTGCAGGAATCTGAGTTCCTAGGTTCTGGGGAGCCCCTAAATACTGAATTTAGGGGTGTGTTTAGGTCTGGGGGGTTAGTAGCTAATGGCTACTAGCCCTGAGGGTGGCTACACCCTCTTTGTGCCTCCTCCCTGAAGGGAGGGGGGCACATCCCTAATCCTATTGGGGGAATCCTCCATCTGCAAGATGGAGGATTTCTAAAAGTTAGTCACCTCAGCTCAGGACACCTTAGGGGCTATCCTGACTGGCCAGTGACTCCTCCTTGTTTTTCTCATTATCTTCTCCGGCCTTGCCACCAAAAGTGGGGCCGTGGCCGGAGGGGGCGGACAACTCCACTAGCTGGAGTGCCCTGGGGTGCTGTAACAAAGGGGGTGAGCCTTTGAGGCTCACCGCCAGGTGTTACAGTTCCTGCAGGGGGAGGTGATAAGCATCTCCACCCAGTACAGGCTTTGTCACTAGCCACAGAGTGACAAAGGCACTCTCCCCCTGTGGCCAGCAACATGTCTGGTGTGTGGCAGGATGCTAAAACCAGTCAGCCTACACGGGTAGTCGGTTAAGGTTTCAGGGGGCACCTCTAAGGTGCCCTCTGGGGTGTATGTTACAATAAAATGTACACTGGCATCTGTGTGCATTTATTGTGCTGAGAAGTTTGATACCAAACTTCACAGTTTTCAGTGTAGCCATTATGGTGCTGTGGAGTTCGTGCATGACAGACTCCCAGACCATATACTCTTATGGCTACCCTGCACTTACAATGTCTAAGGTTTTGCTTAGACACTGTAGGGGCATAGTGCTCATGTACTTATGCCCTCACCTATGGTATAGTGCACCCTGCCTTAGGGCTGTAAGGCCTGCTAGAGGGGTGACTTATCTATACTTCATAGGCAGTGTGAGGTTGGCATTGCACCCTGAGGGGAGTGCCATGTCGACTTAGTTGTTTTATCCCCACTAGCACACACAAGCTGGCAAGCAGTGTCTGTGCTGAGTGAGGAGTCCCCAGGGTGGCATAAGACATGCTGCAGCCCTTAGAGACCTTCCCTGGCATCAGGGCCCTTGGTACCAGGGGTACCAGTTACAAGGGACTTACCTGGATGCCAGGGTGTGCCAATTGTGGAAACAAAGGTACAGGTTAGGGAAAGAACACTGGTGCTGGGGCCTGGTTAGCAGGCCTCAGCACACTTTCAAATCAAAACTTAGCATCAGCAAAGGCAAAATGTCAGGGGGTAACCATGCCAAGGAGGCATTTCCTGACAGTAAGTGAAAGAGATTCGGTCATTGCAACCACGGAAAAAGCAAATCTTTTTCCTGTTATTAGATACTTTTTAGCTTTTGTTTCCAACCTAACTCGGTGAGTAATATTGAGCTCTGCAGACATTTATAGGGCTGTGAAAATGGCCTAAAGAATTCCTTACAAAACACTTTTGTTCTGTATGATTTTAAGGGGCTTCCTCAATTTTTCCTCTCGTTCATATCCCTTGTCCTATGTAATCTTTTTCTATATTTTGTCTGGTAAGCCTTCTAAATCATTGGGCATTTGACCTTAAACTGGTGACTCAAAATGCTGTTTAGGTTGACCATAGCAGCGCGCAAGCGCTTCTTTTCCAAGGTGTTGGTGTGTATCTGGGCTTTTAACCACGCCCATCGCAATCACTCGTTCATAGGCTTGCCGTTCAAAAATCCTTTGTTTTCTTTGGTAACTGCTTTACGTTTGTCCCTCCTTAGGGCGGTTTTGATACCGCCTTGGCCATTGACCCTGTTACATGGATAATTGCACTATTGCCGATAACTTTGACTGTGAGCTAACTTCTTTTTCCTTTTGTCTCTCTCTTCACGCTCATGGTAGCACTTTAAATTGGCTCGCTTATGCCAACTACTTTACTTTTTATTTTTAGTTTGTGTGGCAAGAAAGTGCCACTTAGAAACTTACAACGCTAATAGCTCTAACTTGAGCAAACGAGAGACCAATTCAATTGCAAATGCTTGTTTTGTAGTGGCTGTTAGCTCAAGTACTAGGACCACTGAGTTTTAGAGTGCATTTGTACCATGAATCTTTATTGGATCCATATATTGTGCATTATTCCTCCATCTAGTGATTGGGTCCGGAAGTTTTTTTTTTTTTTTTTTTTTTTTTTTTTTTCTTCTTCCCCCATTTGGGTGTCCTTGACCATTTGTTGATTGTCTCACTTACCCCATAACGACCGACCCCCCCCCTTGAAGTCCGCATCTGTTATCACCATCTTCTGATTCTTTTTTTCTGCCCTTGGATTGAGAAGCAGGGCACAGTGATCCAGAGTAAATGCTGAGAAAGTACCAAACCAAGAACTGATCAAGAGGGCGTTTGACACATAAGGAGTACAGCTGCAAGAGGAGCAAAGCAACTCATGCTTCTTCTTGGAGACTTTGGTCCCAGCACAAAGAAAAACATCTGGTTCTCAGAGTTATGTTTCCATAGCTTTTGCTGATAGGCATTGAGTAGTCTTTTGCAGATATAACTCTCAGCTTGTGATTGAGAAACAGTGTGCGTCCTTTTCAGTATTTACTTGACTGACACAAAAACCCTGAGGAGGGCTCTTAAAGCCCGCCCCAGGGCTATGGACCATATTAGAGATGCGAGGGTTAAGTACAAAAGCCTTCTGAGGGCAAGAAAGCTCAATCTTAAGGAAATTGCTTGGGGGAAATTGGAACGTGCAGTAGAGCTTAAGAATCCTGGCCTGTTTTGGAAGGTCATAAACAGGGGTCCCCTTAAAACTGAAACTTCTGAGGGTCTGGGCTGTAACATCGCTTCTGATGTTTGGGTGAATCATTTTTGTAAAATTTTCACACTCCCTAAGGTTAGGGAGACACTCTGTGGTTCTGCTAGCAATAGCGCTTCAGGCCCGGACTTAATTCCCATGGATCTTTATAAATCTTGCCCCAAGTTATGGGTGCCCATACTGCTAAATGTTCTTAATGCAACAGTTACTATGGGTATCCCTGCCACTTGGAGATCGGCGTGTATTATTCCTGTCTTTAAAAAAGGGGGACTGAAATGACCCTAAATCCTATCGTCCCATTTCCCTTCTTGATTCCTCTGCTAAAATTATGGGCTGATTATCCTCAGGCGCATCGAGGCTTGGATGGCTGATAATGAAATTTTATGCCGGGCACAGTACTGTTTCAGGGAAAGGTTTGGCTCTCTGGAACAGTGCCTAAACCTGTTGATGGTGATCGGAAAATATACATTAGACAGGAAAGGGATTCTATATCTTGCCTTTATGGACCTTAGTTGTGCCTTTGATAAGGTAAATCGGGCCAAGCTTTGGGAGAGGTTAAATCAACTAGACATAGATCCCCACATTGTGGAGCTGCTTCGATACCTCCACTTAGGAACTAATGCTAATGTAAGGGTGGGGATTAATGGGGAATGTTTGGATACTTTTAAGTTTAATAGAGGGGTGCGCCAGAAATGTATCCTTGCTCCTACTCTTTTTTTTTTTTTTTTTGTATACCAATGGATTGTTTGACTTTCTAGCAGAAAGTTGTAGGGATGCTGCCAAAATTAATGGCAAGAGTGTCCCTGCATTGATCTATGCAGATGATGCGGTGCTTATGGCCCGCACTATGAATGGTCTATGTGATGCAGTAAGAGCCTATGTTTCCTTCATGTCAGCAATTGATCTAGAGATTAATTGTAAAAAAAATCACACTTTATGGTTCTTGGGAAGCCTTTTAGTAGGGTGGGGGAGCTGAAGGTAAATGGACAAGTAATCAGCAAGGTTCAGAAGTTGCCAGTGCTTAATTTGTAAATAAAAAGATGCTGGTGCCCAAAGCCCTCCTCTTAAACACGCAGCTGCTGCAATTAAATGTGTGAACACGGAATACTGAGGCGGCATAATCCTGAAGCCATCTCGGGCCTCTTCAATCCATTTAAAGCCACTCCTTGCCCCTTCAGCTCACTCTAGCAGCTTTCTACTTTCTCCCTTTGTGGCGCTTTTTAGTTTTTCCCTTCCTCCGTCTTTCTCATATGTCTTTTGCTCGCAGCAAATGCTTGAGGCAGAAAGATAAACCCCAGCCCTCAAAAATAAGTGCCGGTGCTCAGCACTGGAAACAACATACACAAATTAAGCACTGGGAATTCCCCTATTTGTGGGTTATTTTTGACGATAGAGGTACCTGGAAACCCTGTATTTCTAGAAAAGGGGTTCTTTTTAATGCTACAGTTGGTGCCACATTCGACTTTGCTGCAAGGGTGGGAAATAAACCTATTAAGCCCCTCCTTAAAGTCTATAGGCGTAAATGCCTCCCAGTCCTCCTATGTGGTGCTGCTCTCGTATGTGGACACCAGGGCCCCTGCAGTTGGGGAAAATCGCTTTTGTAGAAGGCTATTGGGAGTTGGCCAAAATACTTCTGGGTTTTGCTCACACACAGAATTAGCTCGAGTTTGTAGAAGATGCCATTCAACTTGCTCCGTTCTTGTTATGGATCTCTATTTGGGCAAATTAATGTGCCTCCTTTAACAGAGAGATCCTGCGGGACTGCTTGGCGTGGGCTGGGGTTCTTTTTGAAGGGTGCTATTACCTGGCGGAATAAGTTGGAGTATTTTTTAAAAAGTTCTAAGAATTCTTTTAACTTGACTGTTTAATTATATATTTTTTTTATAATGATCTTTATGGTATTTAAATACTGGTGGATTGTCACCAGGTTTTATGTATTGTATTGTTTATTATCATGGTTGATTATTTTCATATCGAATAAAGCGTTTTGATTTGATTTGACTGACACAAACACATTTTATTTACCCATTTATAGTTTGTTTTTTTAATTTAGAAAGTGCATGCAGGTTGGATACTTTTGTAAACTAATCATCCTTAAGCAATTATGTTTCTTTTTACTGTCAAGATAGGATGATGGATTTACAGCTTCCTTTCATAACAACGAGACATGCGTGCACGGACGTTTTTATTAGACATGCATTGAAAACACTTTACCTTTTGTCAAAAGTATCTACTATTAAATATTTTGCTGTGTATGCCTTTTAAGTTTGCCACTAACGGCACATAAGTCATCTTCTGTTTTCTTTTTATAATAAAACTCTTCTATGAGGGTACAGCTTATATCTTCCAATAATAATATAATAATGTGTTCTGTTCAGGAAAATGGCCCCAGTATATGCTCCCCAATAGCTGTAGCCCACGATGTTTGATTATGTTATTATCTCTATGGGACTGCTGGGGACAATATATACATTTACCCAACTATTACCCCGCAAATTCCGCTAACGAAAAGCCAGCCTTCTTCGTTTTGCCCTAGCTTGTTTTCAAATTATCCTCAATTACATTGAGGCTCTGCTATGTTTGAAGATCTCATACATTTCCTGCTATGTTTGAAGAACTCATACATTTCCTGTCTTTCCACGACTTCCTGACCTGAAACGTAGTAATGTATAAACTGAAACGCTAGAAAGCTGTCTTTGCCTGTAGATCTAAGATGGATAAAGGATAGCCATGTGGAAAGTCTGGGCGGTCAGGTGCTTCCAGCTGCTAAGCACATTCTGAATACTTGGTGTGCAAGAGAGATTGGAAAAGGTGTGAGTTCTAAAGTCCTTTACCTTCTGATATTTTATTGCAAATTCTTTACATGCACTAACTTATTTACCTTTGGTTCTATATCGCATTTTACTTGACACCGTACTGCTTACCTAGTGGAGAATAGCTGAAGGTTCGCAGTGCGCAATGGTCAGTCGAAGGATTAGAAGGAGAAGAAGGTATTTTAAGAGAGGAGTTTGACCAAACCCTACATTGCATCTTGTTTACTTTTTCTTAGTTTACTTTGCACTCTTCCCTCACACTTATGTTGTATTAATTTCTATTTTCGTAACCGCGCCCTCTGTTGAGAATGTTAAATGCATCCGATACTATGTAATTGAACTTGATATATGCTTTACTGACGTCTCTAAAGTCTAGCAACGCTTATTGGGGCGGGAGAGAGCCAAAAAATGTTAATCAAGCATTTTTTTTGCTGTGAATTTTGAAAACGTGTGATCATAATTTACAAGTCCCAGCAATCTGCTTCTTGCTTAAGCACTCATGAATTTAGTTCTATATAAAGAAACTTCAATCAATCAGTATTTGTCAAGCGCGGCTACTCACCCGTGAGGGTCTCAAAGCGCTGCTGCTTCTGAAGTTAATTTTCAATTTATTGCCATGGTGACAGAGTTTGAGTTGGTTAACCTGGTTGTTTTGTACCAAATCATGTATGGCAAACTACCGAATTGTCAAATGTACTGTAATATATTTCAGCACAATTCTGTTATAATCCCAGAGGAGAAAAAAAGGAAATATTCTAATGCGCGCCTTCAGATTATTTCTTTCTCTATTTCCAAACTATGATACTACGCAAGCCATATTTTGGGAACTGCTTTGACATCATCCTAAAACATCCAACGAAACCAGTCTTTTTATTGTTAAGGAAGCAGCGAGATTGTCGGTAGCATAACCATTATCACGTGTTTTGCCCCCAAGAAACTCTCCAATTTAGGAAGCTGGTTCTTTAAAAAAAAAATAAAAAAAAAATGTTGCACGACTCTTCCAGGCCCTGCTCCTCTGTCATCAGAAGCTGTATTTTTACATGTGTAACAACAATTTAAGCAGCAAAAGCGTTGATTTTTTTTCTTATACGTTTCCTACATAGATAACACTTATTTTGTTTAAATTCTTAGCCCGTGCTTTAATATTGTGATACTTTTCTAGACGTTCAGTGGGTTTGTTTTATAATCTGGTTATTACAGCGTTTCCACGTGCTGACAGCGGTCATCTTCTTGCAGTGTGTTCATTTTCAACCATTGAAATACATTCATCAGATTCATCAACATTTGTGGTTTTAAGTTGTCGCAGAAATCATAATATATTGGTTGTTTTTATATCTGCACGCCCCATAAGCGACCGCCGAGTATTTTTGAAGCGTTCCTTTGCGCTTTCGCTTATCTATTAACATTTTATTACAACTATATGAACACGTGATTGAAGAATATGGTTAATTAAAAGAAGAGTATGGTACATATACTTTCTTCGTGTAATGTAGAGCGAGCTGCAAAAAGAATACTCAATAATAAAGCCAATTAAGTGTGACAATGGATTGTAAAGCGTTTGAGAGTTTTTAATACAAAGGAAAACGGTGAATGAAATATATTCACATTTTATGTAGCTGGATGTTCCCTTTTTTAGTGGTGACTCTATTCACTGAATAAAACCCGCTGAAAGAGCTACTTGGTGTAACTTTTTTAAGTCTCAAAAATGTATATCAATTATAGTAGTTTTGGCTTGTTGATTTGAACTGGGGGTCTTAATTAAAACAAAGTAAGATTACTTATTTTCAATTTGTGTTTGCAGAGTGAGGAGACCGAATCGCTGCTAGATTTAGAGCTCATGTCGCCATTAACCCCTGAGCCACATAATGCAGAAACAACTTTGAAGGTAAGCCTCTGATGTTTGGTGGATAAGCAAATTGGTTTACACACAGCTCGATTACAGGCACACCATTTGTTTCTGCTGCTCTTTCTCTTATGATTTGTTGTTTTTGTTTCTTTGCGGTGACAACAACATTACACTTAGAACTTGATTGCATACCACTAATAGTGCCATTGCATTAACCTTTCACTCTTGTATTGTTCACATTTTGAATGGCATACTTTTGTTAGCTGTGTCTGAGGGTATTTGAGGTCATTATTACGGATTGTAAATCCGCCTCTATTTTGTAAATGGAATGGAGTAGCCACCCTTGCAGTTGCAGCTGTGTAGTGACTTGTGTGAATATAGGTGGTGGTGGTAGTTCATATACCAAAGAGCAGTTTGACTCTTCTTCGATGCAATTGGTGCAGATTGATAACTTATTATGGGTGACATCCCTATCCACCCACGAGGGAGTGACCCCTGCAGAGACTACCAGGAACACTCCCCATGGAGGATCTGTCTAAAAATACTTCTGGGCTCTGCCCCTCTCGATCTGCGTTGCAGTTTGTTTCATTCTATTGCAACCATTTCTGTGGGTAGATATTTGAATAATTGGCAGTGTTTGGGCAGAGCTGGGCTTCTCCAATTCTACTTTTTAATCTTCATTTTTTTTTTTTCTGTTAAAGACTTCTAGTTGCTGATTCCTTACCTAAGAATTTCCCCCAGGAGGTAGTCCATATCAGATTTTTCTTCAAGCAGTACCTTTGCGTGCCGTTAGGTGGCGTTGGTCGACTCCCGCATACGTCGTTGGCATCATGATTGCAGATATGACGTTGTGGGTCTTATATAGGCGCCATCCTGGCGCACTGACGTCAGTTCTTTTCTTTCCGAACCAGCCTATGCGCAGATCTGGAGAAGAACTACCCTACAGTTGCTTTTTGACTGGCCTTTTGACTTTCTGTTGACGGTTTTTGACTTCTGGTGCGTCAAGATGTTATCTTGTGAGACCAGCTTCAAGCCCTCTGACCTGTCACACATTGATGTCGGTGACAGATCCGCACCTGGTGTTTGTGGTGCTTGGAGCGTGACCATGGCCTGAAGTCATGCTCCGACTGCCGGGCCATGAACCTGAAGGCTTTGAGAAAGCGGTCTCTCACGCTGCTCGCTGCCTGGCGCCTAGCTGTGCGTCGCTCCCAGCCTCAGTCGAGAGGAAGGTCCCGGGAACGCTAGTGGAGCCATCACTACTCCTACTCGTCCCATTCCAAATCATCGAATCATTGAGGTAAGAAGTCGAAGAAGCACACTCGTTTTTCGACTTCACCCCATCAGCCGGACGACGTGTCCTTGCTCCAGGCCTCTGTATTCAGAGCCTGTTTCTAGATCGGCTTCGCGCCTCCCCGAGTTTCCAGGAGCTGGAGCCACCACTGCCCAGTTACAAGAATTTTATGAGGCGATGCACTTCATCTTTGGGCAGTCTGGCCCTGCCAGAGTGCCTTTCGGCTCTGCAGGGTTGGAAGGGGCCCCTTTGGGTTCCGCGCTGGTGTTGGAAGGTAGCCTCTTTCTAGCCTTGTTAACCCCACTTTTGGCCTGTTTGTGAGTATATGTCAGGGTGTTTTTACTGTCTCACTGGGATCCTGCTAGCCAGGGCCCAGTGCTCATAGTGAAAACCCTATGTTGTCAGTATGTTTGATATGTGTCACAGGGATCCTGCTAGCCAGGACCCCCGAGTGCTCGTAAGTTTGTGGCCTATATGTGTTCCCTGTGTGGTGCCTAACTGTATCACTGAGGCTGTGCTAACCAGAACCTCAGTGTTTATGCTCTCTCTTTGCTTAAAAATTGTCACTGCAGGCTAGTGACTAATTTTACCAATTGTCATTGGCATACTGGAACACCCTTATAATTCCCTTGTATATGGTACCTACGTACCCAGGGTATTGGGGTTCTAGGAGATCCCTATGGGCTGCAGCATTTCTTTTGCCACCCATAGGGAGCTCAGACAATTCTTACACAGGACTGCCACTGCAGCCTGAGTGAAATAACGTCCATGTTATTTCACAGCCATTTTTCACTGCACATAAGTAACTTATAAGTCACCTATATGTCTAACCCTCACTTGGTGAAGGTTAGGTGCCAAGTGGGCACCCTGGCACTAGCCAAGGTGCCCCCACATCATTCGGGGCAAATTCCCCAGACTTTGTGAGTGCGGGGACACCATTACACGCGTGCACTATACATAGGTCAGTACCTATGTTTAGCGTCACAATGGTAACTCCGAACATGGCCATGTAACATGTCTCAGATCATGGAATTGTCACCCCAATACCATTCTGGTATTGGGGGGACCATTCCATGATCCCCCGGATCTCTAGCACAGAACCCGGGTACTGCCAAACTGCCTTTCCGGGGTTTCCACTGCAGCTGCTGCTGCTGCCAACCCCTCAGACAGGTTTCTGCCCTCCTGGGGTCCAGGCAGCCCTGGCCCAGGAAGGCAGAACAAAGGATTTCCTCTGAGAGAGGGAGTTACACCCTCTCCCATTGGAAATAGGTTTGAAGGGCTGGGGAGGAGTAGCCTCCCCCAGCCTCTGGAAAAGCTTTGATGGGCACAGATGGTGCCCATTTCTGCACAAGCCAGTCTACACCGGTTCAGGGATCCCCCAGCCCTGCTCTGGCGCGAAACTGGACAAAGGAAAGGGAGTGATCACTCCCTTGACCAGTATATTTCTAATTATGTATAGTTTCTTTAGAAAATATGTATTGCTACTATGTCATAACAATAAAATACACACACACTCTTTAAACCTGTTTGACTAAGTATATTTTACACATGGTTCTAATTATGTATTGTATGTGCATATGTGTGTGTATTCATGGGTGTGTGTGTGTGTATGTGTGTATATATATATATATATATATATATATATATATATATATATATATATATATATATATATATATATATATATATATACACACACACACACACACACACCTGGGTGGTTTGTTATACTAGATATCTATGAATTTCTGCTCTCATCTTATCACACTTATCTACCCATCATCATGTCCTTTCTCTATCAAACTATCCTCCATTCTCACTCTGACTCAACCCAAATCCTTTCTACTAATTTCATCTCCTAAATAACTCTGCCTAAACTCTTCCGTCTGCTTCCACATCTAACTCACCAAACCTCGCTCTACTACCGTGACCTCCCACACAACCTTACTAAATTCTCCCGCATTTATCTCACCCTGATATTATGCTCTCCCTAACCCTTCCACATACTCTTCCCTCCTCCATTCCCCTTTCCTCACCCCAAGCCTTTGGGTTGAGTAAATTAAGGATATACTCCCAATTAACACTTCTGGATTTCTTTCCTCCTCCACCCCTCCATTAGTCCAGTCAATCTAACTAACAAACTCTCATATCTGCAGCTCAAATTAACTCATAATAATACTAAAACTGTACTCATTATTTCCCGATACTAATGCATCACTAATTCTTGTTGGGTTCCAGAGTAGCGTGCTACTCACCGAAAAGCGCTTTGACGCCTTGTCAGGGGTAGTAAGCGCTATATAAATACGATTACAATACAATTACAATGCCTCCCAGGGGAGGTGCCCAGAGCTCCTCCAGTGTGTCCCAGACCTCTGCCATCTTGGAAACAGAGGTGTTGGGGGCACAGTGGACTGCTCTGAGTGGCCAGTGCCAGCAGGTGACGTCAGAGGCTCCTTCTGATAGGCTTTTACCTTTCTTGGTAGCCAATCCTCCTTCCTTGGTAGCCAAACGTCCTTTTCTGGCTATTTAGGGTCTCTGCTTTGGGGAATTCTTCAGATAATGAATGCAAGAGCTCACCAGAGTTCCTCTGCATCTCCCTCTTCGCCTTCTACCAAGGATCGACCTCTGACTGCTCCAGGACGCCTGCAAAACCGAAACAAAGTAGCAAGACAACTACCAGCAACATTGTAGCGCCTAATCCTGCAGGCTTTCTCAACTGTTTCCAGGTGGCGCATGCTCTGGGGGTAGCCTGCCTTCACCCTGCACCAGAAGCTCAGAAGAAATCTCCCGTGGGTCGACTGAATCTTCCCCCTGCTAACGCAGGCACCAAAAGACTGCATCACCGGTCCTCTGGGTCCCCTCTCATCCTGACGAGCGTGGTCCCTGGAACACAGCAACTCTGTCCAAGTGACTCCCACAGTCCAGTGACTCTTCAGTCCAAGTTTGGTGGAGGTAAGTCCTTGCCTCCCCACTCTAGACTGCAAAGCTGTGTACTGCGTGATTTGCAGCTGCTCTGGCTCCTGTGCACTCTTCCAGGATTTCCTTCGTGCACAGCCTAGCCTGGGTCCGCAGCACTCTGTCCTGCAGTGCACAACCCTCTGAGTTGGCCTCCGACGTCGTGGGACCCTCTTTTGTAACTTCGCATGGACTCCGGTTCACTCTTCTTCTAAGTGCCTGTTGGGGTACTTCTGTGGGTGCTTCCTGCTTCTGTGAGGGCTCTCTGAGTTGCTGAGCCCCCCTCTGTCTCCTCCTCCAGAAGGCAACATCCTGGTCCTTCCTGGTCCTCAGCAGCACCCAAAAACCTCTACCGCGACCCTTGCAGCTAGCAAGGCTTGTTTGCGGTATTTCTGCCTGGGAACACCTCTGCAAGCTTCATCGCGACATGGGACATCTGTCTTCCAAAGGAGAAGTTCCTAGTCCTCTTCTTTCTTGCAGAACTCCAAGCTTCTTCCATCCGGAGGCAGCTTCCTTGCATCTTCATCCAGGGTTTCCTGGGCTCCTGTCCCCCCGGATACTGTCGCAACTATTGGACTTGGTCCCCTTGCCTTGCAGGTCCTCCGGTCCGGAAATCCGTTGTCAGTGCACTGCTGGTGTTTGTTGTTCTTGCAGAATCCCCCTATCACTACTATTGTGCTCTTTTGGGGTAGTAGGTGTACTTTACTCCTACTTTTCAGGGTCTTGGGGTGGGGTATCTTGGACACCCTGACTGTTTTCTTACAGTCCCAGCGACTCTCTACAAGCGCACATAGGTTTGGGGTCCATTCGTGGTTCGCATTCCACTTTTGGAGTATATAGTTTGTGTTGCCCCTATACCTATGCGTGCCTATTGCAACCTATTGTAATTCTACACTGTTAGCATTACTTTTCTTACTCTTACTCTTACTTACCTGATTTTGGTTTGTGTACATATAACCTGTGTATATAACTTATCTTCTTTCTGAGGATACTCACTGAGATACTTTTGGCATATTGTCATAAAAATAAAGTACCTTTATTTTTAGTAACTCTGTGTATTGTGTTTTCTTATGATATTGTGCATATGACACCAGTGGTATAGTAGGAGCTTTACATGTCTCCTAGTTCAGCCTAAGCTGCTTTGCCACAGCTACCTTCTATCAGTCTAAGCTGCTAGAAACACCTTTTCTACACTAATAAGGGATAACTGGACCTGGCACAAGGTGTAAGTACCTCTGGTACCCACTACAAGCCAGGCCAGCCTCCTACATTGGTTGTGCAGCGGTGGGATAAGTACTTGTAACTACTTACCACTTTGTCATTGTGTACTTTTCATAAGAGAATCATATACAAAACGGTTCAGTGTATGTACACTTAACCAAAAAGTTTTGCTTTTCTTCTCTCAAACTTTTTACAAAGTTCTGAAAAGTTTTCTAAAAGTTCTAAAAGTTTTCTCAAAGTTTGAAAAAGTTTTTTTCTCTGTTCTTTAAAAAGTTCTGAAACTTTTTCTTCCTTCTCACTATTTCTAAACCTTTTGCTATCATGTCTGTGGTACATGCAGCTCTTAAAACTGTCAGTACAACTTATGACAATTTGAATTACAAGATCCTAAGGAGTCTCTGCTTAGATAGAGGTTTAGTGATAGGAAAGAACCCTACAAAAAAGTTTCTGTTTAACATGCTTATTGTAAATGATGAGTCCCATGCAGGCCCATCAGATGAGAGGTTAATAGAAGGTTCCCATTCTGACTCAGGGGAGCACATTGAAGGAAGGTGGGGAGGGTTCTGAACAGGATCTGCCCCCTAGCAGGACACCCAGTAATGTTGGTAGTAATGGAGGTTCCCATCACAGTAGGGACGCCTTTATTCCTAGAGGTCAAGTTTCTAGGGTTCAGTCAGTTAGGGACAGATCCCCCTCTGTAGTTTCCAACTTGTCTTCTGTGTCAAAGCATTCCCAACCCACCCACCCTGAGGATAACTTGTTAGAAAGGGAACTCAAAAAGTTGAGGGTTGAAGAGACCAGACTGAAGCTTAAAGAGAGACAGCTGGCCTTAGATAGGGAATCCCTAGACCTTGAGAAGGAAAGACAGAGGTTGGGGTTTGGACCCCAGGGTGGCATCAGCAGTATTCCTGATAGTAATCCTGTTAGAGAGCATGATTCCAGGAATCTGCACAAGATAGTCCCCCCTTACAAGGAGGGGGATGACATCAATAAGTGGTTTGCTGCACTTGAGAGGGCCTGTATGGTACAGGGGGTCCCTCAAAGGCAGTGGGCTGCTATTTTGTGACTATCTTTCACTGGAAAGGGTAGAGATAAGCTCCTTACTGTTAGAGAAAGTGAAGCTAACAATTTTACAGTTTTGAAGGATGCACTCTTGGATGGATTTGGCTTAACCACTGAACAATACAGGATTAAGTTCAGAGACACCAGAAAAGAGTCCTCTCAAGACTGGACAGACTTTGTGGACTGTTCAGTGAAGGCCTTGGAAGGGTGGTTACATGGCAGTAAGGTATCTGACTATGAAAGCCTATATACTCTTATTCTGAGAGAGCATATTCTGAATAACTGTGTGTCTGACTTGTTACACCAATATCTAGTGGACTCGGATCTGACCTCTCCCCAAGAATTGGGAAAGAAGGCAGACAAGTGGGTCAGAACAAGATTGAACAGAAAAGTTCATACAGGGGGTGACAAGGATGGCAAGAAGAAGGATGGTAAGTCTTCTGACAAGGGTGGGGACAAAAGTAAAACTGAGTCTTCATCAGGCCCACAAAAATCCTCTGGTGGGGGTGGTGGGTCCAAAATCCTCTTCCAATAATCAACCTAAAAAGCCTTGGTGGTGTTTGTGTAAAGTCAAAGGCCATTGGGCAACTGATTAAAGTTGTCCAAAGAAAAACACCAAACCTCCCACTACCACAACCCCTGCTGCAAATTCTAGTGCCCCTAGTAATAGCGGTGGTGGTGGGAGCAAACCTACAAATAGCCAATCCAAGGGTGTAGCTGGGCTCACTATTGGCAATGTAGTTGGGGTTGGTCTTCTTAGGGAGACCACAGAGGCTGTGTTAGTCTCTGAAGGTGCCATTGATTTGGCCACCTTGGTTGCTTGTCCCCTTAATATGGATAAGTATATGCAACTTCCACTAATAAATGGTGTTGAGGTTCAGGCCTACAGGGACACAGGTGCCAGTGTTACTATGGTCATAGAGAAACTGGTCCACCCTGAACACCTACTTGGTCAGCAGTACCAAGTGACAGATGCTCATAACAACACTCTTAGCCACCCCATGGCTGTTGTGAATCTCAACTGGGGGGGGTTACTGGTCCAAAGAACGTTGTTGTTGCCTCAGATTTACCTGTAGACTGTCTACTAGGGAATGATTGAGAGACATCAGCTTAGGCAGAAGTGGAGTTGGAGGCTCATGCACCAATGCTGGGCATCCCTGGGCATATTTTTGCTTTGCCAAGGGATCAGGCCAAAAAGCAAAAAGGACATGGTAACTTGGATCCTGGAACAATGGACCAAGTGCTCCCTAAAGCTAGGAGTAGCAAGGGTAAATCCCTACCCACTATCCCTCCCTCTACAGATGATTCTCCTTCTGAGGAAGAATTATTTCCTCCCTGTGCAGAACCTTCACCAGATGAGCTGGCAGCAGACACTGCTGAGCGTTTGGGTAGAGGGGGGCTGCCAGGGAAGAGCTGAGTGTGGCACAGCAAACCTGTCCCACATTAGAGGGTCTCAGACAGCAAGCTGTCAAGCAGCAAAATGGTGATGTCAGTGACTCACATAGAGTTTACTGGGAGGACAACCTCTTATACACAGAGGCAAGGGACCCCAAACCTGGAGCAGCCAGGAGATTGGTCATTCCCCTGCAGTACAGAGAGTTCCTCCTAACTCTTGCACATGACATTCCTTTGGCTGGGCATTTGGGCCAGATCAAAACATGGGAGAGACTTGTCCCCCTGTTTCACTGGCCTACGATGTCAGAGGACACTAAAGATGTTTGCAAGTCTTGTGTGACCTGCCAAGCCATTGGCAAGACTGGTGGCACTCCATAGGCTCCCCTTATTCCACTGCCTGTGGTTGGGGTCCCCTTTGAAAGGGTAGGGGTTGACATAGTTGGCCCCCTTGACCCTCCTACTGCTTCAGGCAATAGGTTTATCTTGGTGGTTGTGGACCATGCCACAAGATATCCTGAAGCAATTCCTCTAAGGACCACTACAGCTCCTGCAGTGGCAAAGGCCCTTCTGGGAATTTTTTCCAGGGTGGGTTTCCCTAAAGAGGTTGTATCAGACAGGGGTAGCAACTTCATGTCTGCATACTTGAAAGAAATGTGGAAGGAGTGCGGTGTCACCTACAAGTTCACCACTCCTTATCATCCACAGACTAATGGACTGGTAGAGAGGTTTAATAAAACTCTCAAAGGTTTGATATTGGGACTCCCTGAAAAACTCAGGAGGAGAATGGATGTCCTGTTACCTTGCCTCCTTTTTGCTTACAGGGAGGTACTGCAGAAAGGAGTAGGCTTCAGCCCCTTTGAACTCCTCTTTGGGCACCCTGTAAGAGGTCCATGAACTCTTGTGAAGGAGGGTTGGGAACAACCTTTAAAAGCTCCCAAACAGGACATAGTGGGCTATGTACTCGGCCTAAGATCCAGAATGGCTGAGTACATGAAAAAGGCCAGTAAAAACCTTCAGGCCAGCCAGGAGTTGCAAAAGCAATGGCATGACCAGAAGGCTGTTCTGATCCAGTACCAACCAGGACAGAAGGTGTGGGTATTGGAGCCTGTGGCCCCAAGAGCACTCCAGGACAAATGGAGTGGACCCCATGTAATTGTTGAGAAAAAGGGTGAGGTTACCTATCTGGTAGACCTGGGCACTGCCAGGAGTCCCCTTAGGGTGATTCATGTCAACCGCCTGAAACCCTACTATGACAGGGCTGATCTCACCCTGCTCATGGCAACAGATGAGGGACAGGAAGAAGAGATTGACCCTCTCCCTGATCTCTTTTCCACCACTGAAACTGATGCTTAAGTGGAGGGAGTAGTTTTGGCAGATTGTCTGACTGCAGAACAGAAAGACAACTCCATAAATCTCCTTGGACAATTTTCTGAACTCTTTTCAATTGTGCCAGGTACAACTTCCTGGTGTGAACACACAATTGATACTGGTGACAGCCTGCCTGTCGAGTAAGATTTATAGGCAGCCTGACCATGTCAGGGACTGCATAAAACAAGAGGCACAGAAAATGCTTGATCTGGGAGTGATTGAACCTTCTGAAATCCCATGGGCGAGTCCTGTGGTGCTTGTACCAAAGCCTCACTCAAAAGATGTAAAAAGGAGATGAGGTTTTGTGTAGACTACAGAGGTCTCAATAAGTAACCAAAACTGATGCTCACCCTATACCCAGGGCAGAGGAGCTCATTGATACACTGGCATCTGCCAAGTATCTTAGCACCTTTGATTTGACTGCAGGGTATTGACAGATCAAATTGGCTGAGGATGCTAAACCAAAGACTGCATTTTCAACTATAGGAGGGTACTACCAATTTACATTGATGCCCTTTGGTTTGAAAAATGCACCTGCCACCTTTCAGAGGTTGGTGAACACAGTCCTGCAAGGGTTGGAGGCTTTTAGTGCAGCATATCTAGGTGGTATTGCTGTCTTTAGCTCCACCTGAGATGAGCACCTGGTCCACCTTTGGAAAGTTTTGGAGGCCCTGCAAAAGGCAGGCCTCACTATCAAGGCCTCAAAGTGCCAGATAGGACAGGGAAAGGTGGTTTATCTAGGACACCTGGTAAGTGGAGAACAGATTGCACCACTTCAGGGGAAAATCCAGACAATCATGGATTGGGTTCCCCCTACAACTCAGACCCTGGTGAGGGCCTTCTGAGGCCTCACTGGGTATTACAGCATATTCATTAAAAACTATGGCTCCATAAGCCCCTCTTAATGATCTCACAAGTAAGAAAATGCCTAAAAAGGTATTGTGGACAGCTAGCTGTCAGAAAGATTTTGAGGAGCTCAAACAGGCCATGTGCTCTGCACCTGTCCTAAAAAGCCCATGTTACTCCAAGAAATTAATTGTTCAAACTGGTGCATCTGAATTAGGGGTAGGGGCAGTCTTATCACAACTGAATTCTGAGGGCCAGGATCAACCAGTTGCTTTTATCAGCAGAAGGTTGACCCCTAGAGAAAAGCGTTGGTCTGCCATAGAGAGGGAGGCCTTTGCTGTGGTCTGGGCACTGAAAAAGGTGAGGCCATACCTGTTTGGCACTCACTTTATTGTTCAGACAGACCACAAACGTCTACTTTGGCTAAAACAAATGAAAGATGAAAACCCTAAGTTGTTGAGGTGGTCCATATCTCTACAGGGAAGGGACTATACAGTGGAACATAGACCTGGGAGTGCCCACTCCAATGCAGATGGACTCTCCAGATATTTCCACTTAGACAGTGAAGACTCATCAGGTCATGGCTAGTCTTATTGTCCTTCGTTTGGGGGGGAGGTTGTGTAGGAAAGTACCATCTTGCGTGGCATGTTACCCCCATATTTCACTGTATATATGTTGTTTTAGTGTATGTGTCACTGGGACCCTGCCAGGCAGGGCCCCAGTGATCATAAGTATGTGCCCTGTATGTGTTCCCTGTGTGATGTCTAACTGTCTCACTGAGGCTCTGCTAACCAGAACCTCAGTGGTTATGCTCTCTCTGCTTTCCAAATTTGTCACTAACAGGCTAGTGACTAAATTTACCAATTCACATTGGCATACTGGTACACCCATATAATTCCCTTGTATATTGTACGGAGGTACCCAGGGTATTGGGGTTCCAGGAGATCCCTATGGGCTGCAGCATTTCTTTTGCCACCCAGAGGGACCTCTGACAATTCTTACACAGGCCTGCCAGTGCAGCCTGAGTGAAATAACATCCATGTTATTTCACAGCCATTTACCACTGCACATAAGTAACTTATAAGTCACCTATATGTCTAACCTTCACCTGGTGAAGGTTGGGTACAAAGTTACTTAGTGTTTGGGCACCCTGGCACTAGCCAAGGTGCCCCCACATCGTTCAGGGCAAATTCCCCGGACTTTGTGAGTGCGGAGACACCATTTCACGTGTGCACTATACATATGTCACTATGGTAACTCCGAACATGGCCATGTAACATGTCTAAGATCATGGAATTGTCCCCCAATAACATTCTGGTATTGGGGGGACAATTCCATGATCCCCCAGGTCTCTAGCACAGTACCCGGGTACGCCAAACTGCCTTTCCGGGGTCTCCACTGCTGCTGCTGCCAACCCCTCAGACAGGTTTCTGCCCTCCTCGGGTCCAGGCAGCCCTGGCCCAGGAAGGCAGAACAAGGGATTTCCTCTGAGAGAGGGTGTTACACCCTCTCCCTTTGGAAATAGGCGTGAAGGGCTGGGGAGTAGTAGCCGCCCACAGCCTCTGGAAATGCTTTGATGGGCACAGATGGTGCCCATCTCTGCATAAGCCAGTCTACACTGGTTTAGGGATCCCCCAGCCCTGCGCTGGCACGAAACTGGACAAAGGAAAGGGGAGTTTCCCAGGGGAGGTGCCCAGAGCTCTTCCAGTGTGTCCCAGACCTCTGCCATCTTGGAAACAGAGGTGTTGGGGGCACACTGGACTGCTCTGAGTGGCCAGTGCCAGCAGGTGACGTCAGAGGCTCCTTCTGATAGGCTCTTACCTCTCTTGGTAGCCAATCCTCCTTCCTTGGTAGCCAAACCTCCTTTTCTGGCTATTTAGGGTCTCTGCTTTGGGGAATTCTTCAGATAACGAATGCAAGAGTTCACCAGAGTTCCTCTGCATCCCCTCTTCGCCTTCTACCAAGGATCGACCGCTGACTGCTACAGGACGCCTGCAAAACCGCAACAAAGTAGCAAGACGACTACCAGCAACATTGTGGCGCCTAATCCTGCCGGCTTTCTCGACTGTTTCCAGGTGGTGCTTGCTCTGGGGGTAGCCTGCCTTCACCCTGCACCAGAAGCTCAGAAGAAATCTCCTGTGGGTCGACGGAATCTTCCCCCTGCTAACGCAGGCACCAAAAGACTGCATCACCCGTCGATGGGTCCCCTCTCATCCTGACGAGCGTGGTCCCTGGAACACAGCAACTCTGTCCAAGTGACTCCCACTGTCCAGTGACTCTTCAGTCCACGTTTGGTGGAGGTAAGTCCTTGGCTCCCCACGCTAGACTGCAAAGCTGTGTACTGTGTGATTTGCAGCTGCTCTGGCTCCTGTGCACTGTTACAGGATTTCCTTCGTGCACAGCCTAGCCTGGGTCCCCAGCACTCCGTCCTGAAATATACAACCCTTTGAGTTGGCCTCCGACGTCGTGGGACCCTCTTTTGTAACTTTGCATGGACTCCGGTTCACTCTTCTTCTAAGTGCCTGTTGGGGTACTTCTGCGGGTGCTGCCTGCTTCTGTGAGAGCTCTCTGAGTTGCTTAACGCCCTCTCTGTCTCCTCCTCCAAAAGGCAACATCCTGGTCCTTCCTGGTCCTCAGCAGCACCCAAAAACCTCTACCGCAACCTTTGCAGCTAGCAAGGCTTATTTGCGGTATTTCTGCGTGGGAACACCTCTGCAGGCTTCATCGCGACGTGTGACGTCTGTCTTCCAAAGGAGAAGTTCCTAGTCCTCTTCTTTCTTGCAGAACTCCAAGCTTCTTCCATCAGGAGGCAGCTTCCTTGCACCTTCATTCGGGGTTTCCTGGGCTCCTGCCCCCCAGGACACTGTTGTGACTATTGGACTTGGTCCCCTTGCCTTGCAGGTCCTCAGGTCAGGAAATCCGTTGTCCGTGCACTGCTGGTGTTTGTTGTTCTTGCAGAATCCCCCTATCACGACTATTGTGCTCTTTTGGGGTAGTAGGTGTACTTTACTCCTACTTTTCAGGGTCTTGGGGTGGGGTATGTTGGACACCCTGACTGTTTTCTTACAGTCCCAGCGACCCTCTACAAGCTCACATAGGTCTGGGGTCCATTTGTGATTTGCATTCACCTTTTGGAATATATGGTTTGTGTTGCCCCTATACCTATGCTTGCCTATTGCAACCTATTGTAATTCTACACTGTTTGCATTACTTTTCTTGCTCTTACTTACCTGATTTTGGTTTGTGTACATATAACTTGTGTATATAACTTATCTTCTTACTGAGGATACTCACTGAGATACTTTTGGCATATTGTCATAAAAATAAAGTACCTTTATTTTTAGTAACTCTGTGTATTGTGTTTTCTTATGATATTGTGCATATGATACAAGTGGTATAGTAGGAACTTTACATGTCTCCTAGTTCAGCCTAAGCTGCTTTGCCAAAGCTACCTTCTATCAGCCTAAGCTGCTAGAAACACCTCTTCTACACTAATAACGGATAACGGATAACTGGACCTGGCACAAGGTGTAAGTACCTCTGGTACCCACAACAAGCCAGGCCAGCCTCCTACAGGTCTTACTCATCTCTTTCCTCCCGCTTTGCTTATAATGCAATAATGGGATTTGAAGTTAGTTCTTACCTATCTAATGTGTGCTCCATTTGAGTCACTTCACAACTGTCACTTTGCCTGCCTGCTTGCTTTGAAAACAACCTTCCTCTTAGCTATCACCTCTGCCTGCAAAGTGAGTGAGCTGCAGGCTCTTTCTCCAAAGCTTCCTTTCATCTCTGTCCACCCTGACAAGGTTTTGCTTCATACCAGGGCTTCTTTTCTGCCTAAAGTGGTCCCTTTCATGTAGGCCAATTGATCACCTTGCCTACCTTTTACAGTCCCCCCACATCCTTCTAAGGAATAGGAGAGACTCCACCGTCTGGACCCAAAAAGAATCTTGATTGTATAAAAGAGTTCTGGGTGGACAATCAGCTCTTTGTTGGCTCTTTGTTGGCTCTTTGTTGGCTCTTTGTTGGCTATGTGGGTGCATAGAAAGGTGGGACAGTGCAGAAGAGATCCATCTCCAGATGGGTGGTTCTCTGCATTAAAATATGCTACACGTTGGCTAAGAAGCAACACCCGGAGGGCTTGCATGCTCATTCTACCAAAGCAACTTCTGCAACCATTGTTAGCATGTGGAGTCCCAGTCCTGGACATCTGCCAGGCAGCAACATGCACGTCCTTGCACATGTTTACTGAACACTACTAACTGGACGGTCAGGTCTGAAGGGGTGGCTTCTTTGGCTGAACGGTCCTGCAGAACTTCCTAGTATGAACTTGGTTCACAGACCCATATCCGAGAATGGTATTGCTTGGGTATCTATTCTAAGGTAAGGAATCTGCAACTAGAAGTCTCTATCAGAGTAACAAGTTACTTACCTTCGGTAACAAAGTATCTGATACAGACATATTCTAGTTGCAGATTCCTTACTGGCCCACCCATCATTCCTGCTCTGCAAACTGATTTCGAGGGGCAGGGACTCCCCTTTCAGGACCCTAATTTTGGCACACTAGTCAGTGTTCTTCATAGTTCCACGCTTCTGGTGTGGAAAGTCATGCAAAGAAATTGACATCAGCGTGTCTGGATAGTGTCTGTATATGGACTGTGTCGTCCTATTTGGCGATCATGCCGCCAATGATGGATGTGGAGTCAACTGACGCCACCTAATGGCCCTGGTGCCCCAAAAAAAAAAAATCTCTGGGTCCATACTGACACCTGGGGGAAATTCTAAGGTAAGGAATCTGCAACTAGAATGTCTCTACCAGATAATTCATTACAGAAGGTAAGTAACTTATTCTGTATGAAGATTGTTTCTTGTCCTTTTTATTTTCTTTCACTTTTTAATGTAAGTCTCTACTTTCTGCTAGTGGTAGAACGTGTTGCTTTGTTTTTCTTTTCACTTTATTTATAATATATTTTTCATGTTAGAATAAAGCCGTGGTGCTGTGGAACACATCTGATGACTTCCCCATTTCATGTGGTGTTCTCACAGTGACAACCAGGTGTGGAACAACACTTAGTCAATCAAGCACTACGAAGTGCAGACAAAACTAGATTGTTTTATTGTGTTAAATAGAGAATGAAACTAAATAGGATCTCATTGGATATGGCATGCATTCAATGAAAAAGGAACTAGTCTAGTTTATTGATCAACAAACCTGGTTTAGTCTTGAACTCCAAAAGTTTATATCTTATGGGTGGGTCCGGGAGGTCGGGTGGGTCCGGGAGGTCAGGTGGGGGTGGAGGGTCAGGGTGGGATTGTTTTTTTTGGGGGGGGGGGGGGCAGGGGGGGGGGCTAGGGGAGTAGGTGTAGGATTGTTTTAAGGGTGGGTGGGTGGTCAGGGGGTCGCATGGTGGAACCATACATGCCGTTCCACGCACGCCTTTACCAGGCATGCCTTTACAATGAAAAATAATTGTTAAGGCATAAGTGGTAAAGGTATTCGTGGTAACAACGCGGTTGTCGTTCTGACCACTTTGTTCAGGCATGTGTGGTGCCACCATGATTTGTTCTGTCGTATATTCAAAATGCATCCCTCAAGTTGTTGATAATGAAGCATTTTTACTTTCTTACTTAGCATGATTGTTTGAAAATGGTTTAGTGATTTCAACTGATTCATTATATAAGCACCAGTGAACTAGTTGACACCCAACTTGCGATGATATGTTTTTATTTGCCACCATGATTTGTAAACCAGGGATATTACACCCTGCAGTTTACCATGCATGAAATGTAATTTTTTAAGAATTATTTTTAGCTTTTAGAATATAATATTTGTATTTATTTCTCAAGAACAGTGAAAAAGTGAAGTGTTGTTCATGAAATATACATTTATGTAGAGAGAGACTCCCGACACAAAAGGATGATGGACGGAGTGCTGAACAATGCAAACACTCACCCCCAGTCACAGATCTGGGTTTAATCCATCGCTCTCTTGCTCACCATGCCACCCCAGCTTGGACCCAGCCATATGCAAATCAGTCTTGACCCTGTTCCACATGGGAACTGTCCAGCCCGAACTGCCAAGCCAGGTCCTCACTGGACCGGAAACAAGCATCCTGGGACCGGTTTCAGGGTTTCACCCTTCATCAGCCAGGCTAGCTTGAATCCAGTGGTACAGTGAGCAAGGGACCCACGTCTGGGCATACCCTTCCCACTTAGGGCAACTTTAGCAACACAAAAGGATGATGGACGGAGTACTGAACAATGCAAACACTCACCCCCAGTCACAGATCTGGGTTTAATCCATTGTTCTTTTGCTCACCATGCCACCCTAGTTTGGACCCAGCCATATGCAAATCAGTCTTGACCCTGTTCCTCATGGGAACAGTCCAGCCTGAACTGCCAAGCCAGGTCCTCACTGGACCGGAAACGAGCATCCTGGGACCGGTTTCAGGGTTTCACCCTTCATCAGCCAGGCTAGCTTGAATCCAGTGAGCAAGGGACCCTCGTCTGGGCATACCCTTCCCACTTAGGGCAACTTTAGCAACACAAAAGGATGATGGACAGAGTGCTGAACAATGCAAACACTCACCCCCAGTCATAGATCTGGGTTTAATCCATCGTTCTTTTGCTCACCATGCCACCCCAGTTTGGACCCAGCCATATGCAAATCAGTCTTGACCCTGTAAAATTTAGCGAGCAATAATGATGGCCGCCACAATTAATTCTGAAAAAAATTCTGTGCGTGCCGAGTTTGGTGGTATACTATGGACAATTCATCATATTTATATTTGTATATAGCTTGAGATGTGTGTTTACGACCCCGATGAACAGGCTGACGATTTTGAAAAGAAACCGTCTTCAGGCTGAAATGTCTGCACTTCTTAAGAAGAACAACAAATTGGACAGTCTGAAGGGATTCAAGATCCCACAAAAGACTTCCAAGGCGAAAGACATCGGAGACTGAAGTTGAAGAAATACAGCTCCACACACACCTGAGCCTCAAGAAGAGGAGGAGAGATCCTTTATGAAGAGGAAGAAGATCATACAGGGGTTTATCAGGCTTCGGAACAAGGTGAATACATCAATCTGCAATGGGAAGACATAAAAACAGACTCACCTAAAAAGGGAGTAGAATCTTACCCATCCAAGCCTTCACCCCAGATGATATTGGAATGTACAATCTGATAATACGCAGCTGATAGATTTAATGTACATCTGAAAGAAGATAAACCACAGGCATGCTTCCTGTTGCAACCACTGATGCCCAGTTAGGCAAGAAACCAGTTTTTACCTATGCTCCCATGTGTGCTGGACCAGGTTAAGGAAGCTTTTAAAGAGCCTGCCAGTTGTAGAGCAGTGATTCTAAAGGCTAAGAAAAAATATAAGTGTTCCTCCAAGGATCCTCCTTATATTAAAGGCACTGTCCCAGCATACTCCATTAACACATCAACAGTCAGAAAGAGGGCCAATATCCCCTCAAACTCAGGGCCTCCTCCTAAGAGGATAGCAAATAAATGGAACCCATGGGACGCAGAATTAAGCTGCAAACCTGAGTCATATTGCAAACTTGAATATACTACTCAGTGGGCTCGCTCATCAGCATTGGGAGGATATGGGCGAATATATGAAACACTTCCCTGAGCAGTACATGAAGAGGGCAGCTCATCTTGCAGAAAGTTGCAAAGACTTGGCCAATACAATCTTAAAATCTGCTCTGGACGGGGCAGACATATCAAGCCGCCAAATGATTATGGGGATCACACAGAGGTGTCACTCATGGTTGAGAATTTCAGGGTTCAAGCTAGAAGTCCAGGCTCTCCATTCAACGGACAACAGTTGTTTGGAAACTCTGTGGATGAAAGTCTCAACCAGTTAAAAAAAAAAAAAGACAATGAAATAGCAAAGTCGATGTGTGCTCTGCAGTTTCGGGAGCAGTTTCAGGCGGACTGTGAAAGGGCATATTCTCTGCATGAAGTCCAGTCTCCAAAGGAAGCTTCTGGGCCAGAAGTTCACACCAGGGATTCCAGAGCAGCAACCAAACTGCCACAACACAGCAAAGCTGGCAGTATCTGCATCATGGACGCAGTCTTTTCGATGCAGTGCCAGAAGGAGGGGGCAGCCACGCAGAGGAGGCTGAACCTTCTCAAATAAGTGACTGCGCAATGACTGTTACTCTTTCACAAACACCATCAGTGAAAGTAAAAAACAATCAAACAGAACACACCAGTTGGTGGAAGATGAAATACTTTCTCCAGGAGTGAAGGAAGATAACTTCAGACAAATGGATATTAATCCCAATTCAATTCTCATATTGCATAGAACTAATCAAACTCCAGCCAACAAGGGGGACCAAAGAAAAAGGTCCACTCCAAAGAGCAAACAACTCTACTCCTCAAATACGCCAAGGCGTTACTAGACAATAAAGCAATATAACAAGTCCCAAGACAAGAAATCATCCAGGAAAATTACTCAACATATCTCCAAATACGAAAGGTAGATGGATTGTTGCGTCCAGTTCCAGAACTCTGGTTCATCGACAAATATATTAAAACTTAAGAAATCAAAATGACAAGGAAGTCATACCACAGTTGTAAAGAGGAGATTACATCTCAACAGTAGACTTGAAGGATGCCTACTTGCGCCCTCCAATGAACGCAAGGCACAATACCTAAGGTTTGTTTTGAACAGAACACATTATCAGTTCACAGTGCTGGCATTCGGGATTAAATCAGTACCGAGAGTGTTCACAAAGTGTCTCACAGCAGTGGCAATACACTTGAGAAGTAAGGGAGTACATGTGTATCCACACTTTGACGATTGGTTAGTAGGAGCAAACTCCTACAAAAAATGCAAACAGGACATTTAAATAGTAATGAAGGCACCGTACATGCTAGGTTTCTCTTTCAACATAGAAAAGTCCTCTGCAAAGCTTGAAGAAGAAAAGGTTTTCGTGGGAGCCAGGATAAACTCAATTCAAGGGAAAGCATTCCCCAATGAAAAGAGGATACAATCCCTACTGGGAGAAAATCTCTACTACCTCAAGAGGCAAGCTCTGACGGTGTGGACAGTGGCAAACTATCAGGAAAGATGGCAAATTGCATTCCTTTAATCCCATGTGTGAGACTTCACGAGACCAATGCAGGAGTCACTTTAAAATCAGTGGTCACAAGCAACAGAGAATTGGGGAGATCCAGTGGTTGTATCACAGGAGAGGTACAAGAGGAAATTGCGTGGTGGAACAGGGAACACATTACACAAGGGAGACTTTTTACACAGCCAACTCCATTCGTGACAATAACCATACATGCCTCCCATATGGGATGTAGAGCACACATGGGATTACTCAAAGTAGAAGGAATCTGTAAGGAACACAGTGCGGTACAACACATCAACATCCTAGAACTGAAGACTGTTTTTCTATCCCTGAAAACTTTACAGAAACAACGTTTGGGAAAGACAGTATTGATTCAAACAGACAATACAACTGGGTTCCGGTGTAGTGTGCTGCTTGCTAGAAAGCGCTTCAGCGCCTTGTCAGGGTTAGTAAGTGCTATATAATTATGATGTTTTTCATCAACAAACCAGGAGGGACTCAATCCCCGCTCCATCAAGGTTCGCTCAGCAACTCTGGAAATGGGCAACCCAAAGAAGCATGGCGATCCAAGTGATAAATCTACCACGGAAGGACTATGTCGAAGCAGACGGACTGAGCAGACAAAGCTCATGCTCCCTCAAATGGGAGCTCAACCAGAGAGTAGTAGAAAGGATCTTTCAGAAATGGGGCACACCAACATTAGATCTGTTTGCTACACCACAGAATGTGAAATTACCAAACTTTACTTCCAGACAGTCACACTACCTGCCCCTGTGAAATACACTTTTGATAAACTGGTCAGGGACATTTACCTACACTTTTCCCCCAATTCCACTGTTGCACAAAGTGATCAACAAATGCAGGAGGAGTCACAAGACCCTAATTTTAATTGCACCACAGTGGGCAAGACAAACCTGTTTTTCAGAAATAATGCAACTAGCTGAAGGAAACTTTCAAATACCCCCTACACAGGATCTGTTGTCAATGGAAAAGAGAAGGAAATTACACCCAGATCCAGAATCTTTGAATCTAACGACATGGCTCCCAGAAACATAGAATTTGAACATTTGAACTTACCTGAAAAAACAATGACGGCATGAAGGGAAGCAAGACAGCCAATAACAAGAAAACGTAATCTGGCAAAATGGAAGATCGCTTCACTTTGGTGTATAAAGAAGGGAATAATGAATAGTTAGAATCAAAAGGAAAAAACAGTCTTGTCTTTCACAAGAAGGTCTTACATATGCATCCTTAAAAATTCATCTAGCAGCAATAGTGGCCTAAACAAGAGTACATATGAGAAGACGTTTTGTCACATCACCAGTAGTAAAAAGATTCTTAGAAGGAGCACTGAGAATAACACCACCAAGAAAGGTACCAGCACCCACATGGAATCTAAAAGTGGTACTCAACTCATGAAAAAGCACTTTGAGTGTTCACACAAATCTACTTTACAGATGCTTAAAAACTGCTTTTCTAGTGGCTGTTACTTACGGTCCCCGCTCCACTTATTTCTTACCTCATTTTAAACACCTGCAATCAGATAAAGGCTTTTTAATTAAATGACTGAATGGGACCTTTTATAAAATGTCACTCCAACCTAACTGTACCTTGGTGGTCATCAGATATATTTTAATAAGCACTACAATATGTTCTAAAAATCTATAGAGGCTTGGAAAGTTATAAAGAAAAGTTGACTATTTAGTAATTGTTATTTTTTCCCAAGAATATAATGAGTATAGATGTTAGTTTGATCTTGCAATTAGACAAGTAAGGGGCTTGATTTGCAAACTTCCTTGTGAATCTTGTGAACTATATCTCTATCTAGGCAGAGTGTTCTTGCGAAAGAAGCCCCTGATACTTGGTTTTCAAGGACATTGTAAAGCATGATCGCATGCATTAAAAGAAAAACAAGCACATTCCCCCACAGCCGGTGTAAATATCTTAAAATTATTATGGTAACATCTTCCATGTTTACATTTTCTAATAGGAGATTCAATTTATGTGCCAGAAAAGGGGTGAGGGGGGATCTTTGCTTACCTTTTCACAATTGTGAAATGACTTGTGTTTTAATTGATCAATTCTTAATATGAGTGTGTTTTATGCAACTGAACGCGTTGAGGTAGCGCGTTTGAAGTCCCAGGAGGTGTGTCGAGGGCAGGAGCCCTTTAAATCTTCATCAGCGCTCCCGCCGTCGCGGGAAGCGCGTTAGAGGTCCGAGGAGGTGTGGCAGGGGCAGGAGCCCTTTTAAACTAAACAGCGCTCCCGCCGCCGCGGGTAGCGCGTTTGAAGTCCCAGGAGGTGTGTCGAGGGCAGGAGCCCTTTAAATCTTTATCAGCGCTCCCGCCGTCGCGGGAAGCGCGTCAGAGGTCCGAGGAGGTGTGGCAGGGGCAGGAGCCCTTTTAAACTAAACAGC
This sequence comes from Pleurodeles waltl, assembly GCF_031143425.1. NCBI lineage: Eukaryota > Metazoa > Chordata > Amphibia > Caudata > Salamandridae > Pleurodeles > Pleurodeles waltl. The sequence continues at coordinate 1,277,803,670 of NC_090445.1, forward strand.
GCTCCCGCTGCCGCGGGTAGCGCGTTTGAAGTCCCAGGAGGTGTGTCGAGGGCAGGAGCCCTTTAAATCTTTATCAGCGCTCCCGCCATCGCGGGAAGCGCGTCAGAGGTCCGAGGAGGTGTGGCAGGGGCAGGAGCCCTTTTAAACTAAACAGCGCTCCCGCCGCCGCGGGTAGCGCGTTTGAAGTCCCAGGAGGTGTGTCGAGGGCAGGAGCCCTTTAAATCTTTATCAGCGCTCCCGCCGTCGCGGGAAGCGCGTCAGAGGTCCGAGGAGGTGTGGCAGGGGCAGGAGCCCTTTAAAACTAAACAGCGCTCCTGCGCGCGTCCGCACCAAGGGCGGGCCCGTCCTTGCCCGTCCTTGCCCGTCCTTGCCCGTCCTTGCCCGTCCTTGCCCGTCCTTGCCCGTCCTTGCCCGTCCTTGCCCGTCCTTGCCCGTCATTGCCAGGAAGAGGCAGGGCTGGGCCACCCCCCTGACATTCATCCAAAGTTGTATGGATCAGGCAACCTACACGCACGGCTGCCTGAAGGCACTGTGGTGACATTTACTCCTAAATAGGTCTTTCTATAGAGGGCCTTAGGACGGTATATTCCACCTATTGTTGCAACGCTCTTATCATTACCTAATAGATATTGGAGAGGGGCAAGGTTGGGCCTCTACCTTTTCACACGTTGCAAGAGGTCTGCTTATATCTATAGTGGAAAACCTATAGACATCGTTGTCATAATTGTACTATCTAGGTCTATCCCCACCAGCCCTTCCTCTATTCTCTTTTATAAATTATACATTGTGGACTGGTTCAAGGAGCCGAAGCACTTCATAGGCAGTTCAAGCTATGGGAAAACGCAAGGCATCAGAACCCCCAAGGGGGAAGGAGAAATCTGTAAAAAAAACTTAGGAATGCGGGTGAGAACTGCACAATAGCTGAAATAGACGATCTTATCGAGGAGGTAGAGTCACTACTATCTAGTAGGGCCACTATTCGGGAGGGTCCCGATAAAAAGATTACCTCCTATTACACGAAGAAAACCGAACCAGTGGGAAATAAAGTGATAGAGATTGTTTGCCAGCAAGAGGGGGAGGCACCATCCGATATTAGGACTGGCAGCCCTAAAGTTGCCACAACTCGATCCATACACCTATGCACCTTCGATAATAATAGGAAGAAGAGCCATACGCGGGAGCGTGAAGATTTGTGCTCCAATAAATATGCAGTCCTGGCAGAACTCGATAGTAGTACTTTACAGAATGCACAAGAGGGGGAATCTGAGGATGACATACACCCATATATCCCAACTGTACAGTTAGATAGGGAGAGGCCCTCTCCTCTCAATTTAGATCCAGTGAACCCTCTGAAACATAAAACAAGATCTATAGCAGACCTTTATGATCTAATCACAGGATTAATCCAGGAAGTTAGGGACCTGAAACTTGAAGTAAGAACCTTAACAGATATCGTGGAAAAGGAGGGGGGTAGGGGTATCCATAGAGCTCAGTGCGAAAAGGAGTCCCCCCCCAGTTTCGTTCCATCTACAAGGTAAACCCACATGTTCTCAAAATTTGATCACTAACCCCAACCCTACTCCAGCTATAGCTAAGATTGTACATCATCCACAGGGATGCATGACAGGGATTAATGGGGAAAATATTGGCTCATGCAACTTCCCTAGAAGAAATGCTAGTGATTTATGGCAAGGATCAGGGAATCCACGAAGAGATCCCCGTTTGATTAAAGGATCCCAAAAAGGAAATTTGGAACCTACTCCGAACCCCTATTCCCAAGTATCTAATGATTATAATCAATACACTATATGGAATCCATATTCTGAGGAGGATAGGTTCCCTAGTAGGACCAATGTTGTTTATTTGTTAAATGTTCCAAAATTGCCCTTAAATAGCAGAGAAGATGAGGACTCCTTAAAAAAATAAGCTTACACACTGGATTAGGGCCAAAAGACACTGTCTATCCATAATTTGTTCAGATATCAGGGGGGCAGAAAGAATCCCTGGAGAGAAGGGGCAACTTGACGTTATTGCACTAACATTTAAGGATGGAAGATTAACCAAAGGCCTGATTGACATGGAACAGAGAACCCCCGCCCCCAATTCTAATGCCATGAGGTTTAGTTTGGATCCATTAATTACCAAACTCCGTGTCCAGAGGCATAAGCACAATCACAATGAGGGATTGCAAAAGAGAAATGGTGATTCCAATCTTGATAGAGTAGATTGACTAATCCAGATAGATCAGGCACAAGTGGGACCCAATGGGGACACAACAGTAGGTGAGTTCCACGAAGGGAATGTTTTTCAAGCTACAGGGGCAGGGAGTGTAGGGGAGCCTTTGCATAGTAGGAATGATTCAACAACCTTTCTGAGTCCTAGTTCCAATGTTACGACCCTAAACGGAAGGGGTCTTATTTCCATGATTTCTTGGAATGTAGCCGGCTTAAAAAACAAGCTCATAGACACCGATTGGCAGGACTATATTGATCGACATCATGTCTGTCTCTTTCAAGAGACATGGCTCAAAGATCCACCGTATAAATTAGGATATAAAACCTACTTTATTAGTGCTACTTCAGCTGCCAGAGGGAGACCGTCTGGGGGGTTGGTTATATGGGAAAAAATCTCATTAAATGTCGAGATATGCATGCAAGATACTAAGTCAGAGGACATTTTATGGTTGGTAGTGGGGGAAAAAAATAAGATAAGATAATAACCCACTTGTTCAATGTATATATAAGACCTAGAAGGACAAACTTGGAGTCTCCCGAAATAACTCTACTAGATGACCTGCTCAGAAAAATCCCAGTAGGAGAGACAATCATGATAGGGGGTGACCTTAACTGTAATTATGAACCTATAACTGGATTCGAACATTTAGCAGAAGAGGAAGATCGAATGAGAGCAATTCCTTACCTAACAATAGAAAAAACTGTTCCAGGCACAGTGGCCGCACTGCAACTCATGGGCCTTACATTAAACAACGGACTGAGGGCGTGCAATGGCAGAGTGGGTGAAGGAGGCCTTAATCTGGATACTTTCCAGAGAGGCAACTCAACTTCAAAAATAGACTACATTCTGCATAGTATAAGTACATGGGGAAGATTAGCGAATTTTAAAATTGATAAAAGAAGGGATAGCGATCACTTCCCGCTAATAATTGAACTCAGGGCCCACCTCCTAGATTTGGACTTGGAATATACAGAACACGACAAGGTGGAGTTACAACCCACCCTCAGTAACAATAGAAGGGTTGTGAAATGGCCAGCAATACTAGGTAATCAGGATACAATGTCAAATATTTACAACATATTTTCTGATCTCCTGGAGCCTTATGCAGAAAATAAACCTTGTGACATTCCTATTATGGCTATTCACCATTCGTTGAGTATTGCATTAAGACCCATCCTGACCAAACAGCTACAGATCAAGCATAAAAAGGAGAAGGTCCAAACCACCCCAAGCAGTCCATGGTATACTATCAAATGTAGGGAGAGGAAAAGAGTACTGATAGAGGCACTAAAGCAAAAAAATCAATTAGCCGTACAACAGGCAAGGGCCAGCTACAAGAAAACACTGGCCACTGCCCAAAGCAACTGGGAGGATCAAAAATGGCAAGACCTGCTGGAAGCAGCAAAAAGCAATGATACAAGGTCCTTCTGGAAAATAGTTACCCATGGCAGCAAAGAGGGGATATTTACCACAGATCATCATATAGATCCCAAAACATGGGTTAACTACTTTACACACCTTTACTCTGACCCCCCCACCCTCGATTTCTATCCCTCAAGACATAAAACCCTAGCTACTTGGGGCATTTTACCCGAGTTACAATTTGGTCTGGAGGAGACGGTTATTGCTATTGAAGCAATCAAGCCAGGAAAAGCCCCCGGTTTGGACAAGATCCCGGGGGATATGTTCAAGCATAGCATAGAAATTTGGGCACCTTATTTAAATCTTTTAAATAACGCTATAGCAAGGGGAGGCCTAATACCCGAGACATGGAAAGGGGCAGAAATAATTCCAATTTACAAAAAAGGATCCAGGGAAGACCCAGGGAACTATAGACCTATCAGCCTTATAGATGTTATGCAAAAAATTTACGCTAGACAGATCCTGAATAGAATTAGTATCTGGATAGAAGAGAACAGCATAATGACTATATACCAAGCAGGCTTTAGACAGCAGACGAGTACAGTCGACCAGGCCTTTAGGCTATTGACAATAATGTGGAAATATACTAGACTAAGGAAAGGTCACCTCTATATTGCATTTGTGGATCTGCGTGCAGCCTTTGATCTGGTGCCAAGAGACTCCTTATGGGCAGCAGTAGGAAAACAGGGCATGCCAGGGAATCTCCTGGGCCAGCTGGAGAGGTTACATGAAAATACATTTGCAAAAGTTCGGTGGGGGCCAAAGGGAGAGTTGACAGACCCAATACCTATCAAGAGGGGGGTGAGACAAGGCTGTGTGCTGGCCCCAACACTTTTCTCATTATACATCAATGATCTGGTTCAGCATTTGAAACAAAGTAACCATGATTCACCAAGATTGAATGATGTTCCAGTCCCCGCCCTCCTTTTTGCAGATGATACCATTCTATTATCCCAAACTCCCATGGGCTTGCAATCTCTATTAGATAAATTCAGTGAGTACTGCAGCTCAAAGGGATTACAAATAAATACAAATAAGACCAAATACCTGACTGTTAACCCCCACATAGCACTTAAGAGAAACATTCAGATTAGAGGGCAGGCACTGGAACGAGTAAAAAACTTCAATTACCTACGGATACTGCTTGATGCCAAATTGTCATGGGCTCCGCACATCAGTAAAGCTGCTATCTCCTTAACTCATAGCTCCATGGCAATTAGTAAAAAATACAAATGCTCAAGGACGAGCATTGTGTCACCAGTATTTGAGATCTATAGGTGCAAAGCACAGGCCGCTGCTCTATATGGTGCTGAACTCTGGGGGTTCACAAAATTAACCCCATTGGTTACTCAGGAAAATAATTTTATGAGGGGGGTACTGGGTCTACCTCCATCCACTCCGTGGATCCCTTTAACCTATGACATTAATATGAAACAAATAGGCAAACTGGCAGCCCTGAGGCCCCTGCTTTACTGGTGTAGACTTTGGACAACCCCTGAATTGATCCAATACAGGCAAGCACTAACAGAGATCATGGGTTTGGACAAGGCCATCTCCCTCCCGTGGCTTCACTACATTAGGCAATGTTTTTACAATCTAGGGCTGAAAGTCTATTGGGATGAACCGCATACACTCACAACTCAATCCAAGATCCTTCTAAAACAAGTATTTTGGGACTTTACTCTTAGTAGCCCTTTTTATAACAAGGATCTAGGTAGACTAACCTTAAGTTTCCTGGATTATAAACCATTGCCGAGTGCTGAGGAATGGATAGATACTATCCAACCTAGACGAGCAAAAGTCTTATATATGAAGCTTCGATATGGGATTCTCCAGGTTAAGGCTTTTACCTTTAAATGGGGCCTCCCGAATGGGAGTAGTCATGAGGCGACCTGTGAGTTGTGTAATATGGAGACTCCGGAAACGATGGATCATGTTCTTTTAAACTGCATTGCTTATGAGAAACAGAGGAGGAAATGGATCTGACCTATCTGCAGAAACGTTGGAATCAGGAACTGCAATGAAGCAGCAAGACTCTTGAGATCCAGTACGTTACCATATGTTGTTTTTGGTCTAAGCCGGTTTCTTCTAGCAATTTCATTCATCAGAGATAAGGCAGGCCTGAGGTTGTAAGCGCTTTAACTCAGGCAAAACTTCCACAGTTAATCCACGGCCCCCAAACTGACAATTGGCACAAGGACCGTAGTCATTGAGAGGTTCCTTAAGTTACCTAGAATGGTCGTTTGACACGTATGAAACTAGTTTTTGGATCCAGTTATTTATTTTCTTTTATTTAAAAAATTCCCCCCTTAGCTAAGCAAAGAAGTGCCTGATGGCACGGGAGGTACTTTTTTATGGGTTTTATAAATTAAATACTGTACTTGATTCTTATTTATTGCTTTTAAGACCAACATCAGATAATTTGTTTTTAGTAGTTAAGAGAATATTAGTTGCTGCTGGAATAATGTGCATTTGTATTACCTGTTTGTACCCCTTTTACGGCTTCTAAATGAATATAGACACGTAGGAAAGATAGAAAACGTTGGGTCCTAGGGACTGTCAATCACCTTTCAAAAATGAGCTAAACAACCCCTCATCTGATGACGGTATGCACATTGCCAGGATTTTTAGAGGCACTATGATATGCCAGACGCGAACATTTTTCCAAAAAACATGCACCCTATTTTTATAATGGTCACTATTTGTGCTAGTATATAGTCATTGCCATATAGATTTATATTTATAGGTATTTTATAATATTTATATGGTGATTTGTATGATGATGTGTATTTTATATTTTTATAGTGTTTTTATTGATTAATTGTTTACTTGTTTAACACTCATATCCACAACTTGCCTATTTTTATTGTATGGCCCTGAGGGAGTTCCGGTCTTGATCTGACTTTATCGTCTTTCTCAAAAGTGCTTTCGTTCCCTTTTAGAAATGTAAGAATTTTGTTAGTATGCTTTTATGGTATTGTTTTGCCGAAATAAAGCTGAAATGAAATGAAATGAAATGCAACTGAACATTCTCTGTAAATCACGTTTTATTATTTTATTTGTTCTTAGGATGAACCGTTTGAAGAGTTCAACATTGATCTTGGCTCACAGTTCTGTAAAACATTCTCAAACAGTTCTGAACCTGTCTTACCAGATGGCAATAAGAGTTGTTTTAGGGTGAGTAGTGAATAATTTGATCTAGGTTTTTAGATAATAATATGGCTGAATTACAAGACTAAAGTTGGGTATATACTTTAACAAATTATTTGGAGGATTTGTTACCTGTATTTAAGGTTACATTGTAAAAGTATTACATGAAATGGTATATTTTGAAGCTGTAGAGTATACAATTGGCATTTATCTGAATATTGCAGCCTAGAACGTTTTTGGAAAACAGTTTCAAGTGTTAAACTAGCTTTGGTTGAATATGTCAACCCCATTGTGGCAGCAATTCTTTATCTCAGTTATAATAGGTCACCTTGAGAATCACACCCCAAAGTTAATCGCCACTTTTTGTTAAAATGGGGTGATTAATTGATTTCAGATTATATCCTTTACTAGTTATAGCTTTTAAAAGCAATGGGTTCAACACTAACAGTAAAATCTTTCAAATGAAATCAAGGACGAAGTTGTGGAAAAGCACAGATCAAGAGATGAAAGAAACACGGTTTCAAGTGCATTAAATACCCTTTGAATGCAGTCCCAAATTATTAAAAAGTGGATGATGTGTGGCCTGCCAATAACTGGTCTGTAGGTAAGGCAGTTTGTCTAAAATAACTGTGCTATAAAGTAGCAGACTGATCAGAGAGGCCACCATGAGACCATTGACCGCTTTTAAGTAGTAACTGGCCAAGATTGTTCAAAGTGTGCATGTTGCAAAAGCATCTCAAATACACCAGAATCTGCTTCGCATAGCAGGTTGGCAAAAAAGAAGCCATTAGCCAAGAAAGCGCAGATTTAATCCTGTGTGCAGACAAAACAAACAAGTTATAGATTTTGACCTAATGCAAGACACTGTGCACGGAGTAGGCTACATACAGTGTGGCACAACAAATACTGTCCCTTCTGTGAAATATTACTGTGACAGTATCCTGTCAGAAGGGTATTTTCCATTGGCAGGAACTGTGGCGCTTGTCAGAAAATACAAGATTATGAACCAAAGAACACAAATGTCCTTGATGAGAACCTGCTACACTTTGCAAGAAACCTGAAACCTACCTTTCACCTTTCAGCATGGCAGTGACTCTCAGTACCTACTCAAAGGAAGACTGGAGTTACTGAGTAACAAAATAGTATATATCCTTTGGTAGCACAATCAGAACTCCAATCCACAACTGATAAAAATTTGTTGCATGAGTTGCTGTACTTCAATACCCTCCCCCCAAACAAACAGGACTGATCTTGAGCCGTTTTCTTTTAAAGAATGGTCAGGTATTGCCAAATATACGTGTGAAAAGTTAGCAGAGTCCACTCAGAGTGTTTTGCATCAATTGTCATTTCAGATGTTGCAGTGATGTTATCAATGATGTCATAGAAATATATCATGAGCGATATAGTATGTGAGGTAATTAGAAGAGCAAGGTGGGGACATGAGTTATAGTTACCTAAGGGCCCAAGTTATAGTTACTTGAGAACTATTACTGGTGAATATCAGTGATTTTGCTAATTTGAAATGTATGTTTTAACTGCTATTTTCACCTAACTAAAAGGTCCCTTTAACCTATTTTTTCAGTGAATTTCTAAGGTGTTTCATGCAAAGCAACCTACTACAGTTCTTAACTGTAACTTAAATTTTTTTTAAGTGAATTGCTATTTTGTTTTAAACGTAAAGTAAGATGTCCATTACTGTTCGTGGAGTTGGCCCTGGGCCTAATCTCCTGCTAACACCCAACGTGCATCAAGCCCTCCCCCGCAGTGCACAGCCTTTGGCCATGCGTGACTTTGGCCTGTGCTCTGCTGGCCCTGCACCCAACTGCCCCCTACACACACCCCTCATTACCCCTTGCACCACAAGTCCTTTGCCCATGTGCGGCATGGGGTTAAGTGCAGAGTCTAGCTTGTGACCAGGACCTGCTGGCACCCAACCCCCAGCTGGAGTCCAAACCCTGCTGCGCACAATCACTGTGTGAGTTTTGGGTACAAAACATATTGTTTACATACAGTGGGCTTACAGCCAGTCCATCGCCTTTCAACGTGTCAAGATTTATTGGGGAAAATTTAAGAGATATTCAAAGGCAGCCAAGCTACTGCACACTCCTTGGGATTACTGTTGGCAGCAAAACAATTTCCTTATTAGCACAGGAAATTTAGAGGCCATGTTGGGCTTCCCATCCTGTGGTACAGCACGCCTCCAGTCCTTTCAGAGCCATAAACTTGGCATTGGCAGACACTGCACAAGCCAACAGGGTCAACAGTCCTGTATGTTCGATGGCATGTGTGGCTGTAGATACACATGCTTGGCATAAGTCCACCATCAAGTGTTGGGCTCAGAGTGTTGCAGGTTGTTTTTGTTAGAATAATCTTTTCGAGTCACTAGATCGAGTGACTCCTCCTCTCGGTGACACTGCACATGGGCATCGAGTCCTTTGTTAGATTATTTGCTCTCTGCCCTCTGGGTCTAATGTGTTTCCTCTCGCTCCAGTATATCTTGATTCGGTCTCTTTTGAACCTTCCTTTCCATCTTTCTTTTGGCGACACTGGTATTTCGATCGCATACTTCCAAACTCATACTAATCGATCCAGTTCTCAGCATCTGTGTCGGTTCTGCGCCCTTAGGGGCATCCACACCCTTCTTGGACCTACTCCGTCAAGTGCTGTCGAAAAATGCAAGGCTAATGGAACAAACTTAATTTAGGTTCTGTCCTCGATGCCACTCCAAGTTTCTGCACACACATCAACTCTTGGTGTGTAACTTGTGCTGGTTCCCGGAACATAAAGAGGAAAACTGCAACGCTTGTAGGTTTTTTCGATCTAAAAAGACTCTCCGGGACCGAAGTGCGCATCGGTTAGGGATGGCGTTGAAGATACTCCCGACCTCTGCAGAGAGGAACATGCACAAGAATAAATTGGACATCAGGCAGTCTTCTTGATCTGAGACTCCGAGTCGGACGTTGATTCTGACATCAAAAACTATTCAATTCCAGCAGCACAATACATGAGTACACCAGCCCCATCTTTGAGAGACTTCTAAGCTGGTCATCGGACCACCACTGCCTTCAGGTTATGATCGGATCTGAAAACTACATTCGAACACCGCGCCCTCCGGCTTGGCACCGAAAATTGCCAAGGCCAAGATGTCTTCGGCACCAACCAAGGACTTGACAGCATCCCACCTAATCTCTAAATCGAGTTGAGCTTTCAAATTGAGGACTTTGGCTCCGAAAAAGAAGCCTTCAACATCAGCTTTGTAGCTGACACCTTAGGTCCTACAAAAGGCTTCAGTTCCGAAAACTTCAGACTTAAACATTGGAGCCAATTTTAGAAGTAATGGACGCTTGTCAGCCCCAGATCCATATATAAAAGGGAACAGAGAAAATAATTGCTTATACCCCAGTTCCAATTAAAAGGAGACTTGCCTTTAAGGAATCGTTGGACACTGCTGCTCCTCCTAAAAAAAAAAAAAAAAAAAAAAAAAAAAAAAAAAGTCCCCAAGGATAGACAAGGCTCCCGATCACCCTCAGATTCTCCACATCACTCTCCTGTACTTCTACTCCACCACCACAATCTCCTACATCTTTCATACAACCACAATTTTCTCCACAAGGATCATCATCTCATAGAGATGATTTAGGTGATGTTCTACAGGATGTAGATCCATGAGATTTATATGTTCCATATCCTATCAACCTAATGACCCAGATGTTTATCCAGCAAGGCCTTCACCCCATGAGGATGCAACAGCATACAATCAGGGTATTGCAAGGGCAGCATCATACCATAATGTACACATGCACACCAACCCTATCGAAAAGATTTTCCTCTTTGATAAATTAACCAACAGTCATAAAGAGAGTCAGTTCCAACCAATGCTGCCAGGCATGCTTAGACATGCCACAGAGATTTTCAAAGAACCTGTTAGGGCAAGTGTTATTACCCCATGGGTTTACAAAAAGTGCAAAGCAGCACCCCCAGATCCAATATTTATTAAATCACATCTCCCTCCTGATTCTATAGTAGTGAGTGCAGCACGAAAGCATGCTAATAGTCAGTCCACAGGAGATGCTTCTCCTCTTCATAAGGAGAGCAAATATATTATACAGTGAACTGGGACGAGATGGAGGAACTGCTCCAGTCCCTTCCACATGGACATTAAAAATGGGGGTCAGGACATAGTCTCAGAAGGGCAGGCCATCTCAAATAACTAAATTCAATGTGCCATTGACGCAGCAAATACAGCAGCATGTGGTGTAAACATCAGTGTTATTATAAGAAGGCATGCTTGGCTGAGGTGCTCAGGCTACAAACCAGCAAAATACAACAGGCAGTTCTCAACATGCCTTTGGATAAAGAAACTTGTTTGGCCCAGAGGCCTTTGGATAAAGAAACTTGTTTGGCCCAGAGGTTGATACCACCATCGACAAGCTGAAAAAATATTCAGAAACAGCTAAAACTACAGGGGCCTCACTGACTACACCAAGTTGGGGTAATTTTCGTAGGCTATACTTTAGGGGAGAGTTCAAGACATTATCTACTGAGCCTTCCACCTCCCAAAGTAAACAAGGAACACTTTTTTTATAACAGAGGTTCTTTCAGAGTCTCTTAAAGGTGCGCAAATAATAGAGGCAAAGGTAAGGCATCTCCCTCCTAGAGGCTCTGCTTCAAAAACAAGACAGTGACTGCTTACAAATCCCTCCAGCACACACCTCCCCAGTAGGGGGAAGACTAGCAAATGTCTATCCCCAATGGTCCTGTATCATCACAGATCAATGGGTTCTATCAATTATCCAACATTTTTATTGTCTAGAACTCTTTCCACTCCACCAAATATTCCCCTTGTGTTCAGAAACTTTCATGCGATCATCTCATTCTCTTAAGGGAAGAGGTACAATCCTTTCTTCCCAAAGGGGCTATAGAACCAGTTCCCCTGTCTCAACAAGGGTTAGGAGTATATTACCTATACTTTTTTATACCAGAGAAAAAAACAGGTCATAGACCAATTCTGGATCTCAGACCTCTCAACCTACATATCCTTTCAGAGCATTTTCATATGGTCACTCTGCAAGATGTTAGTCTCCTATTACAACAAGGACGTTACATGACAGCATTAGATCTCAAAGATGCTTATTTTCACATTTCCATCCATCCAGCAATACCTCAGATTTGCATTGCGTTAAAACATTTATTAATTCAAGGTTCTACCATTCAGGGTAACAACTGCTCTGAGTATATTCACAAAATATTAAGAGGTAGTGGCTGCATTCTTCAGAAGACAACATATTCACATCTTCCCATACCTGGACGATTGGCTCCTCCAATGCAAATACCATCCAACAATGTCAGAAGCATACTCCGTACACAGTAAACCTTCTACGCACTCTGGGATTTACAATCAATCTTCTCAAATCTCATCTCCAGCCCTTACAAATAGAATCTTATCTAGGAGCAATACTCACTCAGGGGTAGGCTATCCAAATCCAGCTCGCATTCAAGCCTTTCAAACTCTTCTGTCTCAGTTACAGGAGAACCACACTTTCATAGTGAGACTAGTGATGCAGTTTTTAGGGTTGGTAGTTTTGTGCATTCCCATCGTTCCTCATGCCAGACTACACATGCATCCCTCACAGCAGTGTCTATCTCGTCAGTGGTTTCAGTCACGGTCATCTAGAGGATCTAGTGTTGTTGGACTGCCAGACTGACTGCTTCTGTAACGGTGGAATCGCATCAACCTATCCAAGGGGACCCTGTCAAGACCCTGTGGCTTAGGTCACTCTCACTACAGATGGAGCACAGATAAGCTGGACAGCTCACCTCAATAACCTTACAGTACAAGGCAGGAGGGATCCCATTCAACAAACTTATCATATCACCTACTTGGGGTTGCTAGCAGTCTTTCTAGCGCTCAGAGCATTTTGCCGCAACTGTCTCACAAAGTGGTTCTAGTCCGTACAGACAACATGACAGCCATTTATTATCAGCAGAAACGGGGAGACACACTTGCCTCAATTGTCCCTTCTTGCTCAGACAATTTGGGAATGGGTAAGTCACAATCACATTCAACTACTCGCAGAATATCTCCCAGGAATGCACAATAAGTTTGCAGACCTCTTAAAAACAAGTCCACGAATGGGAACTTCACCCACAAGTACTTTACCAGTACTTTTACCTGTGGGGAACACCAGAAATAGACCTCTTCGCCGTGGCAGAAAACTCAAAATGCCAAAACTTAGCATCCAGATTCCCACACCCTCAGTCCAAGGGCAATACTCTATGGATGAATTGCTCAGGGATATTTTCTTACGCTTTTCCGCCTCTCCCACTTATTCCATTTCTAGTTTGCAAACTAAGACAAACATCACTCATCATGCTTCTTGTAGCTCCCACATGGACTTCACCTTGGTACACAACACTGTTTGGTCTGTCTGTCATGCCCCATCAGAAACTTCCCAACAGACCAGAAATTCTGACTCAAAACAGAGGTCAAATCAGACATCCAGACCCCAAAACACTAAATCTTGCGAAATGGCTCCTGAAGTCATAGATTCTGTGTATTTACAACTCCCCTCGGAATGTAGGGACATTCTTAGAGAATCGTGTAAACCTACAACAAGAAAGTGTTAAGCCGCAAAACGGAAATGTTTTATCTGCTACTGCCAACCTAAACACACTGACCCACTTACAGCATCAGTACAAGACATAGGGCCTGATTACAACTTTGGAGGAGGTGTTAATCCGTCCCTAAAGTGACGGATATACCACCAGCCGTATTACGAGTCCATTATATCCTATGGAACTCGTAATACGGCTGGTGGTATATCTGTCACTTTACCGTCACTTTTGGGACGGATTAACACCTCCTCCAAAGTTGTAATCAGGCCATAGTTTGTTACCTGCTACATTTACAAAAAGCTAATTTTGGATATTCATCTATTAGACGTCCTTTAGCAGCTATAGCTGCTAACCTCCAAGGCAGACAACATATTTCTTTGTTCAGAATCCCTGTAATAAAAGCTTTTATGGAAGGTCTTAAAATAATTATTCCACCAAGGCTCCCTCCAGCTCCGGTATGGAATCTTAGTGTTGTCCTTATTAGACTCATGGGTCCACCATTCGAGCCCATGCACTTTTGCTCATTGCAGTTTCTTTCATGGAAAGTTGCATTTTAGCGTCTATCACTTCACTAAGATGTGTAAGTGAAATGCAAGCTTTCACTTTAGAAGAACTCTTTTTCCAAGTACATAAAGGTAGAGTAGTCCTTAGGACAAACCGTAAATTTCTTCCAAAAATAGTTTCAACACTTCGTGTTAACCAAACAGTTGAATTACCTGTTTTTCCCCTCAACAAGACTCAGTTGCTGAAAGAGCTTTGCACACCCTAGATGTTAAACGAGTGCTTATGTATTATACTGATAGGACTAAAGGTTTTCGAAAATCTAAACAGCTTTTTGTAGATTTTTCATTGCCTCACAAAACTAATCCAAATTGAAACAAGCATTTGCAATACAATGGGTCTCGCATTTGCTCGAGTTAGAGCCATTAGCGCTGTAAACTCCTAGCCAGACTTTTCTTGCTACATAAACTGAAAATGAAAAGTAAAACAGTTTTGCGTAAATGAGCTGACAGTCGCCATTAGCGTGAAGGAGACACAGAAAAGGTAACAGACGTTCACTTGCAGTAAAACATATTGTCAAAAGTGCAATTATCCATGTAACTGCAAAAGTGCAATTATCTGTGTAACAAGGTCAGTGTCATGCAACGCGCTCGACTACTGCCCAGCGAGAGCGCGCTGCATACAAAATAAATGGAAAAAGTAGTCCAGCAACCAAACAGAAAAAACATTGAGCCTCATATGTTTTCAGTAGTTGGCCGGTGCGCTCGAGGAGGGCTAAACACCGGAAAAGGCATGACGTGTGCATGCATTTCACTAATCGAGTCAAGCCAATTTTAAAAGGCAAGCCCACGAACCAACAAAACTGGTCGGGTGGTTACAAGCCCGTAGAGAGATAATAACAGGGACAGATCACTTTGCGTGCTCGATCCTAAAAATGGGATAGCTAGACGTATAGTTAAGAAGTGTATCCAAACTTTTTACCTTAGAGCTAAAAAGACAATTACCTACAGATCCTAGAGCACATTCTGTCAGGAGAAAAGGTGCTTCTATGGCTTTTTTAGGAAACATTTCTGTAACAGATATTTGTAAAGCTGCTACTTGGTCTACACCATGCACGTTAACCAAAGCACTATTGTGTAGTGTCTCAACTCGCCATCAAGCAAATGCTGGTCAGGCAGTGCTCAGAACACTTATTCAGACTACTCCTACAGGCTAGCAACTGCTTGCCGGGTTGTGGGTGGGTGGGGGGGGTGAGGTGGGCTGACTGCTTTACACTCTGTGCAAAGCATGTGTATCTACAGTGGCACGTCATCAAACAGAACATGTTTGTTACCCAGTAGACATATTTTTGTGACATCTAGTGCTGTAGATTCACATGCACCCTCCCTCCTCCCAGGGAGCCTGTAGTCATTGTAGTAAAATTATCTGGTAAAGATTGTACATATTTATATACACTGTATAGACATTTATTTTTTCTAAGCTATCTGTGGATGTATATATGTATGTTCGATGGCATGTGTAGCTGCAGATACACATGCTGTGCACATCCCGCCATCTGGTGTTGGGCTTGGAGTGTTACAAGTTGTTTTTCTTCGAAGAAGTCTTTTCGAGTCACGAGACCGAGGGACTCCTCCCATTTCGACTCCATTGCGCATGGGCGTCGACTCCATCTTAGATTGTTTTTTTTCCGCCATCGGGTTCGGACATGTTCCTTTTCGCTCCGTGTTTCGGGTCGGAAAGTTAGTTAGAATCTCGGAAAAATCGTTGGTATTGTTTGCGTTCGGTATCGGGTTAGTTGCAACAGATCGACACCGAATTAAGAAGAGCTCCGGTGGCCCTTCGGGGTTTTTTCGATCCCCGTCGGGGCCTGGTCGGCCCGGCCACGTGTCTCTTCAAGGCTGATGGAACGGACCCCATTCCGCTTCTGTCCAAAATGCCATAACAAGTATCCATATACAGATCAACATCTGGTCTGTAACTTGTGTTTGTCACCAGAACACAAGGAGGATACTTGTGAGGCCTGTCGAGCGTTTCGGTCCAGGAAGACACTCAGGGACCGAAGAGCAAGAAGACTGCAAATGGCGTCGGCGCCGACAGGACAAGGGCGTTTCGAGGAGGAGGAAGAAACATTCTCCACCCAGGATTCGGACTCTGAGGAGATCGATCCCGAGGAAATGCCGAAGACCGTGAGTAAGACGTTGAAACCAAGAACTCACAAGAAGACCGCTAAAGCCCAGGGGACGCCACCGCCAACAGGCCATGGCTTAACCCGAAAAATAGATGACCGTTCATCGGCACCGAAAAAGGGCGAGCTGGTGTCGAAGTCATCCGACTCCGGTCGAGATACCGGCACACAGCAATCTCGGGCCCGAGATAGTGGCTCAGAGAAGATTCGGCACCGAGACAGCGGCACCGAAACGGGTCGGAACCGAGAGAGCACGACGCCGAAAGTAAAGAAGGTTTCGTCGGAGCCGAAAAAAGCAACCAAAAAGGTTTCGGTACTGAAACATCCAGCCTCGGAACCGAAAACAAGTTCCTACACTGAGGAACAAGGACTGTCCACAGAAATGAAGACACATAGATTTGGACAGGAATTAGAGACAATAGAGCCAGATCACACACAAAGACGGCTCTTTATTCAAAAAGATACAGGGAAGATCAGCACTCTTCCTCCAGTCAAAATGAAACGCAAGTTTGCCTTCCAAGACAAGGACAAACAGCCACACGCAAAGGTGGCTAAACAAGTAACACCGCCACCATCCCCACATCACTCTCCGCAACCATCACCGGTAGCCACTCCACCAATGATGCAATCCCCAACTCATACAGGAATGAGTCAAGATGACCCTGACGCATGGGACCTTTATGACGCACCAGTGTCCGATAATAGTCCAGAATGCTATCCAGCTAGACCATCGCCACCAGAGGATAGTACAGGCTACGCACAGGTGGTGTCAAGAGCAGCGGCATTTCATAATGTCAGCCTTCATTCAGAGCCCATTGAAGACGACTTTCTTTTTAATACACTGTCGTCCACACACAGCCAATATCAGAGTCTTCCTATGCTACCCGGAATGCTAAAACACTCCAAACAAGTGTTTGAGGAGCCTTTTAAAGGGAGAGCCATTACTCCAAGAGTAGATAAAAAATATAAACCGCCACCAACAGACCCAGTGTACATTACTCAACAGCTAACACCAGACTCTGTTGTAGTGGGAGCAGCGCGCAAAAGAGCCAACTCTCATACTTCAGGAGATGCACCACCTCCAGATAAAGAAAGTCGAAAATTCGATGCTGCAGGCAAAAGGGTGGCTCACAGACAGCAAACCAGTGGCGTATTGCAAATTCGCAAGCTTTGTTAGCCAGATATGATAGGGCCCATTGGGATGAGATGCAACACTTTATTGAACATTTACCCAAGGAGTTCCAAAAAAGAGCGCAGCAAGTAGTAGAAGGACAGAGTATCTCCAATCACTAGATAAGGTCAGCAATGGATGCTGCAGACACAGCTGCTAGAACTGTCAACACAGCAGTAACAATAAGGAGACATGCATGGCTGCGTACATCAGGATTTAAACCAGAGATACAGCAAGCTGCGCTGAATATGCCATTCAACGGACAGCAGTTGTTTGGGCCGGAGGTGGACACTGCGATCGAAAAACTTAAGAAAGACACTGACACGGCCAAAGCCATGGGCGCACTCTACTCCCCACAGAGCAGAGGCACATTTCGAAAGACACAATTTCGAGGGGGGTTTCGAGGGCAAACCACGGAAGCCACAACCTCACAAACAAAGCCCACTTACCAGAGCCAGTATCAGCGGGGAGGTTTTCGGGGACAAAATAGAGGGGGACAATTTCAAAGGAATAGAGGAAAGTTCCAAAGTCCCAAAACTCCTCCAAACAAGCAGTGACTTCAAGGTCACAAATCTCCAACACATAACACCTGTGGGGGGGAGACTAACCAAGTTTTACAAACATTGGGAGGAAATAACAACAGACACTTGGGTCTTAGCAATTATCCAGCATGGTTATTGCATAGAATTTCTCAAATTCCCTCCAAACGTCCCACCGAAAACACACAATATGTCAAAACAACATATAGATCTTCTAGGACTAGAAGTTCAAGCATTGCTACAGAAAGAAGCAATAGAATTAGTACCAAAACAACAAATAAACACAGGAGTTTACTCCCTGTACTTTCTGATACCCAAAGAAGACAAGAGTCTGAGACCTATACTAGATCTCAGAACATTAAATACCTACATCAAATCAGATCACTTTCACATGGTTACATTACAAGACGTAATCCCACTGCTCAAACAACAAGACTACATGACAACACTAGACCTAAAGGATGCATATTTCCATATACCAATACATCCTTCACACAGAAAGTACCTAAGGTTTGTATTCCAAGGGATACAATACCAATTCAAAGTGTTGCCATTCGGAATAACCACTGCACCAAGAGTTTTTACAAAATGCCTAGCAGTAGTAGCTGCACATATCAGAAGGCAGCAAATATATGTGTTCCCGTACCTAGACGATTGGTTAATCAAAACCAACACGCTAAGACGGTGTTCACAACACACAAGATATGTCATAGAAATCCTCCCCAAACTAGGTTTCTCAATCAACTACACAAAGTCACACCTTCTGCCGTGTCAAACACAGCAATACTTAGGCGCGACAATCAACACAGCAAAAGGGATTGCCACTCCAAGTCCACAAAGAGTTCACACATTTCACAATGTAATACAGACCATGTATCCAAAACAAAAGATACAAGTCAAACTGGTGATGAAACTACTAGGCATGATGTCTTCATGCATAGCCATTGTCCCAAACGCAAGGTTGCACATGCGGCCCTTACAACAGTGCCTAGCATCACAATGGTCACAAGCACAGGGTCAGCTTCTAGATCTGGTGTTGATAGACCGCCAAACATACATCTCGCTTCAATGGTGGAACAGTATAAATTTAAACCAAGGGCGGCCTTTCAAAGACCCAGTGCCACAATACGTAATAACAACAGATGCTTCCATGATAGGGTGGGGAGCACACCT
Source organism: Pleurodeles waltl (assembly GCF_031143425.1). Lineage (NCBI taxonomy): Eukaryota > Metazoa > Chordata > Amphibia > Caudata > Salamandridae > Pleurodeles > Pleurodeles waltl. Next base: position 1,277,822,661 of record NC_090445.1, read on the forward strand.
CAATCAACACAGCATCCAAGGACAATGGGACATACAGCAAAAACAGTTTCACATAAATCACTAGAACTGTTAGCGGTATTTCTAGCGCTCAAAGCATTTTAACCCATAATAAGCCACAAACACATTCTTGTCAAAACAGACAACATGACAACAATGTATTACCTAAACAAACAGGGAGGGACACACGACACAGTTGTGTCTCCTAACACAGAAAATATGGCATTGGGCGATTCACAACCACATTCGCCTAATAGCACAATTTATTCCAGGAATTCAGAACCAGTTAGCAGACAATCTCTCTCGGGATCACCAACAGATCCACGAATGGGAGATTCACCCCCAAATACTAAACACTTACTTCCAAATTTGGGGAACACCACAAATAGATCTATTTGCAACAAAGGAAAACTCAAAATGCCAAAACTTCGCATCCAGGTACCCACAAGATCAGTCTCAGGGCAATGCGTTATGGATGAGCTGGTCAGGGATATTTGCTTACGCTTTTCCCCCTCTCCCACTCCTTCCATATCTAGTAAACAAATTGAGTCAAAACAAACTCAAACTCATACTAATAGCACCAACATGGGCAAGACAACCTTGGTACACAACACTACTAGACCTCTCAGTAGTACCTCATGTCAAACTACCAAACAGACCAGATCTGTTAACACAACACAAACAACAGATCAGACATCCAAATCCAGCATCGCTGAATCTTACAATTTGGCTCCTGAAATCCTAGAATTCGGACACTTAGACCTCACACAAGAATGTATGGAGGTCATAAGACAAGCTAGGAAACCTACCACTAGACACTGCTATGCAAATAAGTGGAAAAGATTTGTTTATTACTGCTATAATAATCAAATTCAACCTTTACATGCATCTGCCAAAGATATAGTAGGATACTTACTACAATTGCAAAAGTCAAAGCTAGCTTTCTCTTCAATAAAGATACATCTTACCGCAATTTCAGCTTACCTGCAAATTACGCACTCAACTTCATTATTTAGGATACCAGTCATAAAAGCATTTATGGAAGGCCTAAAGAGAATTATACCACCACGAACACCACCAGTTCCTTCATGGAACCTCAACATGGTCTTAACACGACTCATGGGTCCACCTTTTGAGCCCATGCACTCTTGTGAAATGCAATACTTAACATGGAAAGTTGCATTTTTGATTGCCATCACATCTCTAAGAAGAGTGAGTGAAATTCAAGCATTTACCATACAAGAACCATTTATTCAAATACACAAGCATAAAGTAGTTCTACGGACAAATCCAAAACTTTTACCAAAAGTGATCTCACCGTTCCACTTGAATCAAACGGTAGAATTACCAGTGTTCTTCCCACAGCCAGATTCTGTAGCTGAAAGAGCACTGCATACATTAGACATCAAAAGAGCGCTAATGTACTACATTGACAGAACAAAACTAATTCGAAAAACAAAACAACTATTTATTGCTTTCCAAAAACCTCATACAGGGAATCCAATTTCTAAACAAGGCATTGCTAGATGGATAGTTAAGTGTATTCAAACCTGCTATCTTAAAGCAAAGAGAGAGCTGCCTATTACACCAAAGGCACACTCAACCAGAAAGAAAGGTGCTACCATGGCCTTTCTAGGAAATATTCCAATGAACGAAATATGTAAGGCAGCTGTACTACGAACATTATTTCAAACAACTTCAACTCCTACAGGCTGAACCACCGCTTTTGGGGAGATAACTGCTTACTAGTCTATGCACAGCATGTGTATCTGCAGCTACACATGCCATCGAACGGAAAATGTCACTTACCCAGTGTACATCTGTTTGTGGCATTAGTCGCTGCAGATTCACATGCGCCCACCCGCCCCCCCCAGGAGCCTGTAGCCGTTTAGAAGTTGATCTTGAACATTTGTAAATTTGTAAATATATATTACTTTAAACTTCATTATGTACATAAGTATTCACTCCATTGCATGGGCACTATTACTAGAATAACAACTCCTACCTCACCCTCTGCGGGGAAAACAATCTAAGATGGAGTCGACGCCCATGCGCAATGGAGTCGAAATGGGAGGAGTCCCTCGGTCTCGTGACTCGAAAAGACTTCTTCGAAGAAAAACAACTTGTAACACTCCGAGCCCAACACCAGATGGCGGGATGTGCACAGCATGTGAATCTGCAGCGACTAATGCCACGAACAGATGTACACTGGGTAAGTGACATTTTCCATATATATATATATATATAGATATAGATATAGATATTTTCCTCACCTCACCCGCCCACAGGGAAAACAGTCTAACCAACGACTCCATGCACAGTATCACCAAGAGGAGTAGTCACTCAATCTTGTGACTCAAAACAATTAATCTGATAGAGACTTCTAGTTGCAGATTTCTTACCTTAGAATTTTCCCCCAGGCATCAGACTGGATCCAGAGATTTTTCTTCGAGCAATACCCTTGCGTGTCGGTAGGTGGCGTCGGTCGACTCCGTAGGCGTCGTGGTCGCCGGGATGACATCTGGAGTAGTACATAGACGCCGCCCTCGCTCAGTGACATGAGTTCTTTTCTATCCGTGCCACGCGCTGATCCGGAGAAGAGCTACCCTCGCTCGAGAGGAAGGTCTCAAGATCGGTCGCGGAGTCATCGCCACTCGTCTTCTTCTAAATCCTCGGGTCAAGGTAAGAAGTAGTCGTTGAAGAAGTCCCATTGCTCTCCGACTTCGCCCCATCGCTCGGCCGACGCGACTTGGGAAGAGCGTCCACGCACTAGGCCTCTGTCCTCAGAACCTGCGTCTGGGTCAGCTCCGCGCTCCCCAGAGTTTCCCGAAGCCGGAGCGACCCCCGCCCAACTAAGAATTTTACGAGGCCATGCGCCTCAATTTTTGGCGGGACGACCCTGGTACAGCGCCTTCGGGCCCATGGGGTTCAGCTGAGGGGCCTTTGGGTTCCGCGCCGCTGGCTTCGGCCCTGGCCTCCTGGGTCACCTCCAGATCCGCGTGCGGATCCGCACTGGCGCCGGTCACACCCTCAAGACCTTCCCCGTCGCCGGGTTGATTAACGACGCTCCCGAAGCCGGTGTCGACCCGATTCTTATCCCCGACGACACTGACTTGGAGCGACATCAGCCGCATTCGGCTTCGGTGGGGCCTATTCACCCCAAGTCGGATTCGGACACTTTTTCCTATGGGTACGAATATGGGGAGGATTTGGAGGGGTCCCTGGACCCTTATGAATACCAGGATGGCCCTGCTAGCAACTGGGCACAGGAATTAAGCAAAGTCAGTGGTCTAGATACTTCTCCTGACGCTGGCATGCTGTCTCCTCCTACCATGGCTACAGCGGAGGGAGCAACTTATGGTATGGTGGTCAGTAGGGCATCTGAGGTCCTCTGGTTAAAGCTTCCTACTGTAGAGGTCAGGTCTAATCTCCTGACGGAGGTGCTTCAGCCTGGGGCTTCTACTTCAGGACCCCTTTTACCATTCAATGAGGCCCTCACCGATGTCCTTTTGGGTACATGGTCCAAACCCAACACTGGGGCTCCTGTGAATAGGACTATCGCACGCCACCAGCAGCCCGCTCCGAACGACCCTAAATTCCTGTCCCAACACCCCACGCCTGAGAGTCTTGGTATCCTGGCTTCCTCTTCTTCAGGCGTGTTCCCTTCCGCACCCCCGGATAGGGAATCCAGAAGGCTAGAACAGTTTGGCAAGAAGTTGTTTTCTTCTTTAAGTCTAGCACTGCGGTCTGTGAACACTGCATTCATTTTGGGCCGTTATCCCACTCCCTGTGGGATACGGTTGCGCAAGTCCTGCCGCAGATCCCGTAGGCGGCCCGTGCTATTTTCTCCCAAGCAGTGAACAATGAGAGACACGGCAAAGTTCACAATCCGTTGTGGGCTGAATACGACTGACTCTCTGGGCAGATTGGTTGCAATGACAGTGGCCTTACGGCTCCACGCCTGGTTACGCACTTCTGGTTTCTCGGGGATGTCCAACATTCACTCATGGACATGCCCTTTGATGGCACACGTCTCTTCAGAGACAAAGCGGACTCGGCCTTGGAGAGATTCAAGGATTCGGCTCTTTCCTCTGCCTCTCGCCCACCACAGTTTGCTTTTCACCCCTTTCGTGCACACAGGAGGGGCGTCCTGTCGCGTCCTCCACACAGCCAAAATGCCGCGCACGCTGGCTGTAGGAGGCTGGACTGGCTTGTAGTGAGTACCAAGGGGTACTTGCACCTTGCACCAGGCCCAGTTATCCCTTATTAGTGTATAGGGTGTCTAGCAGCTTAGGCTGATAGATAATGGTAGCTTAGCAGAGCAGCTTAGGCTGAACTAGGAGACGTGTGAAGCTACTACAGTACCACTTAGTGTCATATGCACAATATCATAAGAAAACACAATACACAGTTATACTAAAAATAAAGGTACTTTATTTTTATGACAATATGCCAAAGTATCTTAGAGTGTACCCTCAGTGAGAGGATAGGAAATATACACAAGATATATATACACAATAGCAAAAATATGCAGTATAGTCTTAGAAAACAGTGCAAACAATGTATAGTTACAATAGGATGCAATGGGGAAACATAGGGATAGGGGCAACACAAACCATATACTCCAAAAGTGGAATGTGAACCACGAATGGACCCCAAACCTATGTGACCTTGTAGAGGGTCGCTGGGACTATTAGAAAATAGTGAGAGTTAGAAAAATAACCCTCCCCAAGACCCTGAAAAGTGAGTGCAAAGTGCACCAAAGTTCCCCTAAGGACAAAATAGTCGTGTTAGAGGGAGAATGCAAGGAAAACACAAATCAGCAATGCAACAACGATGGATTCCTGTCTGAAGGTACCTGTGGAACAAGGGGACCAAGTCCAAAAGTCACAAGCAGCTCGGAGATGGGCAGATGCCCAAGAAATGCCAGCGGTTGGTGCAAAGAAGCTCTTACTAGGCTGAAGAACTGTGAATACTGCAGGAACGACAAGGGCTAGAGACTTCCCCTTTGGAGGATGGATCCCCCACGCCTTGGAGAGTCGTGCAGAAGTGTTTTCCCGCCGGATGGACGCCAACAAGCCTTGCTACACGCAAATCGTGCGTTTGGCGTTTTTGGACGCTGCTGGGGCCCAGGAGGGACCAGGAGGTCGCAAATTGGACCTGCAGAGAGAGGGGACGTCGAGCAAGACAAAGAGCCCTCACTGAAGCAGGTAGCACCCGGAGACGTGCCAGAAACAGGCACTACGAGGATGCGTGAAACGGTGCTCGCCGAAGTTGCACAAAGGAGTCCCACGTCGCCGGAGACCAACTTAGAAAGTCGTGCAATGCAGGTTAGAGTGCCGTGGACCCAGGCTTGGCTGTGCACACAGGATTTCCGCCGGAAGTGCACAGGGGCCGGAGAAGCTTGCAAAGTCGCGGTTCCCAGCAATGCAGCCCAGCGAGGTGAGGCAAGGACTTACCTCCACCAGACTTGGGCTGAAGAGTCACTGGACTGTGGGGGTCACTTGGACGGTGTCGCTGGATTCGAGGGACCTCGCTCGTCGTGCTGAGAGGAGACCCAAGGGACCGGAGATGCAGCTTTTTGGTGCCTGCGGTTGCAGGGGGAAGATTCCGTCGACCCACGGGAGATTTCTTCGGAGCTTCTGGTGCAGAGAGGAGGCAGGCTACCCCCACAGCATGCACAAGCAGGAAAACAGTCGAGAAGGCGGCAGGATCAGCGTTACAGAGTTGCAGTAGTCGTCTTTGCTACTATGTTGCAGGTTTGCAGGCTTCCAGCGCGGTCAGCGGTCGATTCCTTATCAGAAGGTGAAGAGGGAGATGCAGAGGAACTCGGCTGAGCTCATGCATTCGTTATCTGAAGTTTCCCCAGAGACAGAGACCCTAAATAGCCAGAAAAGAGGGTTTGGCTACCTAGGAGAGAGGAAAGGCTACTAACACCTGAAGGAGCCTATCACAAGGAGTCTCTGACGTCACCTGGTGGCACTGGCCACTCAGAGCAGTCCAGTGTGCCAGCAGCACCTCTGTTTCCAAGATGGCAGAGGTCTGGAGCACACTGGAGGAACTCTGGACACCTCCCAGGGGAGGTGCAGGTCAGGGGAGTGGTCACTCCCCTTTCCTTTGTCCAGTTTCGCGCCAGAGCAGGGGCTAAGGGGTCCCTGAACCGGTGTAGACTGGCTTATGCAAAATTGGGCACCTCTGTGCCCAACAAAGCATTTCCAGAGGCTGGGGGAGGCTACTCCTCCCCTGCCTTCACACCATTTTCCAAAGGGAGAGGGTGTCACACCCTCTCTCAGAGGAAGTTCTTTGTTCTGCCATCCTGGGCCAGGCCTGGCTGGACCCCAGGAGGGCAGCTGCCTGTCTGAGGGGTTGGCAGCAGCAGCAGCTGCAGTGAAACCCCAGGAAGGGCAGTCTGGCAGTACCAGGGTCTGTGCTACAGACCACTGGGATCATGGAATTGTACCACAAATGCCAGGATGGCATAGAGGGGGCAATTCCATGATCATAGACATGTTACATGGCCATATTCGGAGTTACCATGGTGAAGCTACATATAGGTAGTGACCTATATGTAGTGCACGCGTGTAATGGTGTCCCCGCACTCACAAAGTTCAGTGAATTGGCTCTGAACAATGTGGGGGCACCTTGGCTAGTGCCAGGGTGCCCTCACACTAAGTAACTTTGCACCTAACCTTTACCAGGTAAAGGTTAGACATATAGGTGACTTATAAGTTACTTAAGTGCAGTGTAAAATGGCTGTGAAATAACGTGGACGTTATTTCACTCAGGCTGCAGTGGCAGGCCTGTGTAAGAATTGTCAGAGCTCCCTATGGGTGGCAAAAGAAATGCTGCAGCCCATAGGGATCTCCTGGAACCCCAATACCCTGGGTACCTCAGTACCATATACTAGGGAATTATAAGGGTGTTCCAGTAAGCCAATGTAAATTGGTAAAAATGGTCACTAGCCTGTCAGTGACAATTTGAAAGTAATGAGAGAGCATAACCACTGAGGTTCTGGTTAGCAGAGCCTCAGTGAGACAGTTAGGCACCACACAGGGAACATATACATGCACACCTATGAGCACTGGGGCCCTGTGTGACAGGGTCCCAGTGACACATACATATAGGCCACAAACCTATGAGCACTGGGGTCCTGACCAGCAGGATCCCAGTGACACATAACAAACATACTGAAAACATAGTGTTTTCACTATGAGCACTGAGGCCTGGCTATCAGGATCCCAGTGAGACAGTGAAAACAGTGACAAACACCCTGACATACACTCACAAACAGGCCAAAAGTGGGGGTAACAAGGCTAGAAAGAGGCTACCTTCTCACACTGGCCATCCTATATGTGGCCGAGGACGTGGAATGCCATGTGGCCTGTTGGACAGGGAAACAGAGGTCTGTCCAGTCCACCTCTGCCCCCGCTGCAGCCTCCAAACCATCCTCGATCTTCCCCTCACTCCCACCCAGTTGGTGGCACGATTCACCATCACCTGCCCCACTGGGAACAGACCACCACGGACGGGTAGGTTTTGCAGATCATTCGGAAGGGTTACTCCCTCCCTTTCGAATCTGCTCCACCACACATGCCACCATCCTTCCATCACCTTCCGGAGGATCATTTGGCGCTTCTCCGCCAGGAAGTCGCGGCTCTCGTGGCCAAGGGAGCTATAGAAAAGGTCCCTGTGCCAGAAGTAGGTCGTGGTTGTTATTCTTGCTACTTTCTGATACCAAAGAAGTACAAGGGCTTACGTCCTATCCTAGACCTTCGGGACCTGAACTACTTCCTCAAGAAGGGGAAATTCAAAATGCTCACCGTGGCTCAGGTTCTGTCTGCCTTAGACCCAGGAGACTGGATGGTAGCGTTGGACTTGCAGGACGCTTATTTCTATATTCCCATCCTGCCTGCCCACAGACGTTACCTACGATTCGTGGTAGGGCACGAGCACTTTCAGTTTACAGTGCTCCCCTTCTGCCTTACCAGCGCCCCTCGGGTGTTCACCAAAGTGATGGCCGTGGTTGCAGCTCATCTGCGCAGGTTAGGGGTCTCAGTCTTCCTCTACCTCGACGACTGACTGTTGAAGGCAGACTCGCCCCAGAAAGTCGTCTCCCACCTTCAGACTAAGGCGAACCTTCTGCACATGCTGGGGTTCACTATCAACGTGGCAAAGTCACACCTGACTCCCTTTCAGTCGCTCCCTTTCATCGGGGCAGTTCTGGACACAGTGCAATATCAGGCTTATCCTCCGACAAACGAGTCCAAGACATTCAGGCTATGATTCCGATCTTTTGGCCTTGGTCTTGGCTTTCGGTGCGATTGACTCTGAGGCTGCTGGGCCTCATGGCCTCTTGCATCTTGCTAGTCACACATGTGAGATGGCATATGCAGGCTCTGCAGTGGGACCTGAAGTTCCAGTGGGCGCAGCATCAGGGGAATCTAACCGACCTGGTCCACATTTCAGAGGGAACTGTGAAAGACCTGCAGTGGTGGCTTTCATATGCAAATTGGGTCCACGGCAGATCCCTCTCCCTTCCCCAACCAAATCTCTCTATAGTGACAGATGCGTCACTTCTCGGTTGGGACGGCCACATGGGAGAGTCAGAGCTCACAGGCCTCTGTTCTCCGGTGGAGTTTGAACTCCATATAAATCTGCTGGAGTTCCGGGTGATCAGGCTGGAGTTGAAAGCATTTCTTCCATCTCTGAAAGGGAAAGTAGTGCAGGTATTCACGGACAATACTACCGCCATGTGGTACTCCAACGAACAGGGCGGAGAAGGGTCCTGGACCCTTTGTCAGGAAGCACTACTCCTCTGGACATGGCTGGAACATCAGGGCATTACCCTGATGGTTCAACATCTGGCAGGATCCCTCAACACCAGAGCAGACGAACTCAGCCGTCGATGCACAGCCAATCACGAATGGCGTCACCATCCAGAGGCGGCGCAAGGTCTCTTTCAGCATTGGGGAGAGCCTTGGTTAGATCTGTTCGCCTCCGCAGAGAACACACAATGTCAGCTGTTTTGCGCATTGGAGTTTCCAAGGCGGCACTCGCTAGGAGACGCTTTTCGTCTCGAGTGAAACTCCAGCCTCCTTTACACCTTCCCGCCTATCCCTCTTCTGCTCAGAGTTCTCAAGAAAATCGGGAACGACCAGGCCCAAGTCATCTTACTGACTCCTTACTGGGCACGGAGAGTATGGTACCCAGAGCTATTGAGTATGTCCATCGATCTTCCACTCAGACTGCCTCTTCAGGAGGATCTTCTGTCGCAGCAACAGGGGATGGTTCTTCACCCGAACCTCTCCAACCTCAACCTTCATGCGTGGAGATTGAGCGGCAACAGTTGAAGGCTTTTGCCCTTCCACCCGAGGTCTGCAATGTTATCTTGGCAGCCAGACGTCCATCAACTAAAACTGTATTCACCTGACGTTGGAATAAATTTGTGGCATGGTGTACCAACAAATCTGTTGATCCCCTTTCTGCCCCTCTGTCAGAGGTTATTCTGTTCATTCTTTCTTTAGCCCAGAAGGGCTCTGCTTTGGGCACCCTTAAAGGGGTATTTATCTGCCATTTCCACCTTTCTTAGGCTACCTGATCAGCCTTCACTCTTTAAATTTCCTATTGTGAGTAGGTTCTTAAAAGGGCTCACCCACTTATTTCCTCCCACTCCATTTATCATGCCTCAGTGGGACCTTAATCTTGTACCTACTTATTTGATGTGTACCCCCTTTGAGCCAATGGATAATTGTCCCTTGCGGCTCCTCACCTTCAAAACTGTCTTTCTGGTCGCTATCACCTCTACTTGCAGGGTGAGTGAGCGTCAGGCCCTTTCCTCAAAACCTCCATACTTGTCTGTACATCCTGACAAAGTAGTGTTACGCATAAGATCTTCCTTCCTTCCTAAGGTTGTTACACCATTTCATGTAGGCCAGTCCATCACTCTGCCTACCTTCTACGCACCCCCACATCCTTCCCATGAGGAAGAGAGACTCCATTGTCTGGACCCAAAAAAAGCGTTTGCGTTCTACCTCAATTGTATTAAAGATTTCCGGGTGGACGATCATCTCTTCGTTGGCTATGTGGGTGCGAAAAAAGGGAAGGCGGTGCAAAAGCGTACCATCTCTCGACGGGTGCTTCTTTGTATCAAAAAATGCGCTGCGCTTTGGCCAAGAAGCAACCTTCTGAAGGCTTGCGTGCTCATTCCACCAGAGCAACTTCTGCTTCTACTGCGTTAGCACGCGGAGTTCCTGTTTTGGATATCTGCCCGCAGCTACGTGGGCATCCCTGCACACGTTTGCTAAGCATTACTGCCTGGATAGTCCGGTCCGCTGAGACCGCTATTTTGGTTGTTTGGTGCTGCAAGACTTTCTAGTATGATCTTGGTTCGCAGCCCACCACCGAGGATGGCATTGCTTGGGTATCTATTTTAAGGGAAGGAATCTGCAACTAGAAGTCTCTATCAGATGTACAAGTTACTTAACTTTGGTAACAAAATATCTGGTAGAGACATATTCTAGCTGCAGATTCCTTACCGCCCACCCATCCTCCCGCTTGCGAACTGATTTCTAGGGACAGGGATTCCCCTTTCAGATCCTTAGCTCTGGGGCACCAATCTCAATGTTCTTAGCGGCTCTGCGCTCTGGCGTGGAAAGTCGTTAAAAGAAACTGACGTCACTGCGTGAGGACGGCGTCTATGTACTACTCTCGACGTCATCACGATGCCTGCGGAGTCGACTGACGCGCAAGGGCATTGCTCGAAGAAAAAAATCAACGGATCCAGTCTGACGCCTGGGGGGAAATTCTAAGGTAAGGAATCTGCAACTAGAATATGTCTCTACCAGATATTTTGTTACTGAAGTTACGTAACTTTTACTTAGCAAACAAAAACAACTAGCAACACTCTGAGCCTAACACTAGATGGCAGACCTAGGCAAAGCAAGTGAATCTACAACACTACATGCCACGAACAGATGTCTGGGTAAGTAATATTTTCCTTCCTTCTCCCCAATCCCCCGCAGCGGCTACCTAGCCTCTTTATTTTGTCTTGTACTACTCATGGCAGGCTGGTAGGAAGCAGGAATCAGTTTTTCCCTTAAGCTGGAGAATCCACTATGTCACACAAATGGGCCTTACAGACTATTCAAAGAGGCTGTGCCCTACCATACTTTTCCTTCCCAATCACCCCGTGCCAGAAAATATTTCTAATTAGCATTTGATAGTCCTGATATGCAAAGTATATATTTCACTCTAAGTGCCATAGAATGATACAAGACTCTGAAAAATGCAAGGGATGCTATTTGTGTTGCTTCCTAGTCCTGAAAAAGGACTGGTGTGTCAGTCCTGTTCTGGATCATCGCCTGTTGAATTCTTCTTTATAGAGGGGCAAATTCAAAATGTTCATGCTGGTTCAGATCCTATCCACCCTTTTTTCTTTGGGCACTTTACAAAATAAGGGGTTTTTATTTATCGTGGAAATAATGGTTAGTTCTTCAGCAAGGTAAAATAAGGACTTTTTTTTTTCAGTGAGTTTTCAGACTTATTTCTCATTTAGGTCATTAAAAGATTCTGACACTCATACTGAACTATGTTCTTTAAAAACCAGCAGCAGTCTGTGAGTTAACTTTCCAGTTTGCTATTGTAGCTTCTCTCCATGCTTTAATGAACAACTACAGTTCTTACATTTGTATTTATGACAGTAGTGTAGCAGTCATAGTGATAGAATCAAAGCTGTAAAACCAAAAGCAGTTATTTTAAAAAATAATAAAATGAGTGTTCTTTATTAGAAATTATAGTTTGTGGTCTCAAAAGCTCAAGTGTGGACAAGAATTTGGCAGTGTATGACTGCACAACTGACAAAGGGCAGATGGGAGGGAGAAGCGCCATGCACATAGACAACTAAAGGTAGGGGGCAGGGGGACAGGACAGCAAGCTGACTGGCAGGGCAGGCATCAGGAGGAAGTGGCAGTAAAACAGACCACAAAGGACATGGGTACACACACAGACAACCCAGGGGAGTGGAGTAGGGGCACGGGCAACAAGCTGACCAAACAGAGCAGGCCAATAATCTCAGAGGGCAGGAAAGAGGGGCAGGGCACATAGACGGACAAAGGATGGCAGGGGGTGGCAGGCATGTGCAGCAATTTGATTAGGAGTCAGTGAGAGCACAGCTGACAGTTGAGGGCAGGAGCTCAAGTCTTACTCCTGTTCCATGTTATGGGGTCAGTCACGGCACCGTTTCCATGACAATCCTCTTCATGCTTGAAGTGTGTGGTAAGTTGAAGTTCAAGTGCAAACGTAAAAAGACAAAGGGCTTCATTTAGAGTTTGGTGGATGGGGTTATCCCATCACAAACGTGACGATATCCCATCTGCCATATTACAATCCCATTATATCCTATGAGAATTGTAATACAGCTAACAGGATATCAGTCACGTTTGTGACGGAGTAACCCATTCGCCAAGCTCTAAATCAGGCCCAAAATGTGGACCCATGCCACCACAATATCTTGAGGGGGGGGGGGGGAAAAAAAAAGGGCATCAAAATGAACATAGCACTCCTTTGAAATCCCCAGTTTTGGAACAGTAGATTCGTCACCTGGTCCTGACGGACCCTAAATTCCCTGGGCAGGCTTCAACCCCACAGAAGATAACAGCATTCAATAAACCCATGCTGCATATCTTTAGTGTGATCCCAACTACCTCTTGCGTGCCTTCAGGCTCCATGAAGCTACAAGGGCCTCCAGTTGGATAGCCGGTGATGGGTTCTCACCTGATGCCTTCTGTCCCACTGATGCCCTTTAACAAGCCCATACTGACTTCAGTATAGGCTTTAACACCAGTCCAGTTGCAGCATCACAATTGCCCACTCCCATGTTCGACCCCAAACCAAACAGTCAGCACAAGTGTGTCTGATGGTGCATTACGAGATCACAAAAGTGCAACCAGTTATTGTGCAGCATGACTCTAACCTGCTGTGATGCAGCTATCAGCAGATACTCCACTGTTTTTGGCTTAAACTCTGACCAGGTACTACAAACGACAGATAGGGTTCCACAGGAAGCTGACGATGATGAGTTGTTGCCTCACGGGTAGATAGTGCCACCATATTATTGATGTTATGTTGTTTAGTTATGATTTGTTGGATTTCCTTACTCGGCATGATGTCGAGCATAACTTATTCAGTGATCATAACTGTAGGGAAGTGCCTACCTTGCTATAGTTACCCCCAAACCTTTTGCCTTTTGTTGATGCCAGTTATGATTGAAAGCGTGCTGGGGCCCTGCTAACCAGGCCCCAGCACCAGTGTTCTTTCCCTAAACTGTACCTTTGTTCCCACAATTGGTACAGCCCTGGCACACAGATAAGTCCCTTGTAACTGGTACCCCTGGTACCAAGGGCCCTGAGACCAGGGAAGATATCTAAGGGCTGCAGCATGTATTATGCCACCCTTGGGACCCCTCACTCAGCACATACACACTGCCTCACAGCTTGTGTCTGCTGGTGGGGAGAAAATTACTAAGTCGATATGGCTCTCCCCTCAGGGTGCCATGCCCTCAACCCACTGCCTGTGGCATAGGGAAGTCACCCCTCTAGCAGGCCCTACAGCCCTAAGATAGGGTGCACTATACCACAGGTGAGGGCATAGTTGCATGAGCACTATGCCCCTACAGTGTCTAAGCAAACTTTAGACATTGTAAGTGCAGGGTAGCCATAAAGAGTATATGGTCTGGGAGTCTGTCAGTTACGAACTCCACCGTTCCATAATGGCTACACTGAAATCTGGGAAGTTTGGTATGAAACTTCTCAGCACAATAAATGCACACTGATGCCTGTGTGGGATTTATTGAAAAATGAACACATAGGGCATCTTAGAGATGCCCCCTGTATACCAGTCCAATTCCTAGTGTTAGGCTGACCAGTTCCCGCAAGCCTGCCACAACCAGACGAGTTTCTGGCCACATGGGGTGAGTGCCTTTGTCATTCTGTGGCCCGGAACAAAGCCTGCACTGGGTGGATGTGATTGCCACCTCCCCTTGCAAGAACTGTAACACCTGGCGGTGATCCTCAAAGGCTCATGCCTGTTACACCTCCCCAGAGCATCCCAGCTAGAGCAGATGCTCTCCCCTCCGGATACAGCCCCTACTTTTGGTGGCAAGTCCGGAGGAGATAATGAGGAAAAACAAGGAGTCACCACCCACCAGTCAGGACAGCCCCTAATGTGTCCTGAGCTGAGGTGACCTCTGCCTTTTAGAAATCCTCCATCTTGATTTTGGAGGATTCCCCCAATAGGATTAGGGATGTGCCCCCTCCCCTCAGGGAGGAGGCACAAAGAGGGTGTAGCCACCCTTCAGGACAGTAGCCATTGGCTTCTGCCCCCCAGACCTGAACACACCCCTAAATTCAGTATTTAGGGGCGACCCTAAACCCAGGAAATCAGATTCCTGCAACCTACAACAAGGACTGCTGACCTGAAAGCCCTGCAGAGATGACGGAGATGACAACTGACTTGGCCCCAGCCCTACCGGCCTGTCTCCAGACTCAAACAACCTGCAAAGCGACTCATCCCGCGGGACCAGCGACCTCTGAGGTCTCAGAGGACTGACATGCACCTAAAGGTCCAAGAACCTCCTGAGGACAGCGGCTCTGTCCAGAAACAGCAACAAAACAGCAACTTTAAAGAGACTCTCCCTTCCCGCCACAAGTGTGAGTCTTCACACTCTGCACCTGATGCCCCCGTCTCGAGTTCAGGCCAACAAACACCGCAGAGAGGACTCCCAGATGACTCCAACGATGTGGACACCCTGAGTCTATCTCCCTGCACCCCCACTACGACACCTGCAGAGTATCCAGAGGCTCCCCCTGACTGCCTGGTAACAAAGGAACCTGACGCCTTGACCAAGCACTGCACCCGCAGCCCCCAGGACCGAGAGGACCCACCTACTAGTGCAAGAGTGACTAGCAGGTGGCCCCCGTCCTAGCGCAGTCGGTGGCTGGCCCGAGAAGCTCCCCTGTACCCTGCCTGCATCGCCAGACTGACCCCCGGGTCCCTCCATTGCTTTCAACGCAAAACCCAACACCTACTTTGCACACTGCACCCGGCCGCCCCTGTGCCTCTGAGGGTGTGTTTTGTGGGCTTGTGTTTGTCCCCCACAGTGCCCTACAAAACTCCCCCTGATCTGCTCCCGGAGGACGCAGGTACTTACCTGCTAGCAGACTGGAACCGGAGAACCCCTGTTCTCCATAGGCGCCTATGTGTTTTGGGCCCTCCTTTGACCTCTGCACCTTACCGGCCCTGTGTTGCTGGTGCTGTGGCTTTGGGGTTGCCTTGAACCCCCAACTGTGGGCCGCCTGTGCCCAGGAGACTGACTGTGTATGTGTTTTACTTACCTGAGAAACTAACATTTACTTACCTTCCCCAGTAACTGTTGATTTTTGCACTGTGTCCACTTTTAAAATAGCTGTTTGCCATTTTAACCAAAACTGTGTGTACTACAGTTTTAAATCAAAGTTCTATACTTACCTAGCATTTTATGTACTTACCTCAAATTAAAATCTTGTGGTTCTAAAATAAATTAAAAATATATATTTTTCTATATAAAAACCTTTTGGCCTGGAGTTAAGTCTTTGAGTGTGTTCTCATTTATTGCCTGTGTGTGTGGAACAAATGCTTAACACTACCCTCTGATAAGCCTGCTGCTCGATCCCACTACCACAAAATAAAGCATTAGAATAATCTAATTTTGCCACTATCAACATCTAAGGGGAACCCTTGGACTCTGCACACTTTCTCTCACTTTGAGATACTATATACAGAGCCAACTTCCTACAATAACCCAACAGCTATCTACCGTTTGGGATACTATGGCATCAGAAACGACCACAGGGTAGTCACTACTTCAGTTATTTCTTAGAACAGATGTGTCCTCCAAAAAATGGAACAAAACCGATAAGGTTCAAGTGTTTTCTAACCTAGTGAAGAATAATATAGATGCACTGTTCTTGTGCCTGGCTCCCAACAGGGCCTCATCTGTTATGGTAAAATTATTTGAGGAACTCTGTACTTGGGTTAAGGAGTTGCTCACTATTCAGGTCATGTACTCCAGGAACCATTTAGGAGGTTTGACTCTAATTGCACCAAAGCTCACTCAGCCCTACTCAAAGCAATAAAAATGGTCCCTGGTGATGGTGATCTCATAAAATCATGTTGCAGGTCCTATTATCCGTCATTAGAAATTAGTAAGAATTGAATTAGAGCAGAGGTCTATGAAACCTTGATAGCTGGTAGCAATAGTAAGGATTCTCATCAATTCTGGGCAGTGATTAATACTTCCCTTTTTAGATATGCTCCTGAGGCTGAGACTGTCTTGGTGATCAGTCCGAACAATTGGGTCGAGCATTTTAATGAAGTTTACGGCTCCACTCATCCATCTCTTCAATCTAGGTGTTCTCTCATATGCGATTCAGTGGCCTCAGGTGTAGGCTTGCCTACTGTGCTGGATGAAGTTGTAGCAGCCATTAATAGATGCCCTGTAGGCAAGGCTCCAGGCCCTGACTGGGTTCCAGGCTATCTCTTTAAAGACTGTCTATTTTTTCTGGCTCCTCTTGTATCAGTTGTCCTGAATGGTACTTCTATGGTTGACGCACTAAAATCTTGCTCACATGCTGTCATAGTACAGGGAGTGCAGAATTATTAGGCAAGTTGTATTTTTGAGGATTAATTTTATTATTGAACAACAACCATGTTCTCAATGAACCCAAAAAACTCATTAATATCAAAGCTGAATATTTTTGGAAGTAGTTTTTAGTTTGTTTTTAGTTTTAGCTATGTTAGGGGGATATCTGTGTGTGCAGGTGACTATTACTGTGCATAATTATTAGGCAACTTAACAAAAAACAAATATATACCCATTGCAATTATTTATTATTACCAGTGAAACCAATATAACATCTCAACATTCACAAATATACATTTCTGACATTCAAAAACAAAACAAAAACAAATCAGTGACCAATATAGCCACCTTTCTTTGCAAGGACACTCAAAAGCCTGCCATCCATGGATTCTGTCAGTGTTTTGATCTGTTCACCATTAACATTGCGTGCAGCAGCAACCACAGCCTCCCAGACACTCTTCAGAGAGGTGTACTGTTTTCCCTCCTTGTAAATCTCACATTTGATGATGGACCACAGGTTCTCAATGGGGTTCAGATCAGGTGAACAAGGAGGCCATGTCATTAGATTTCCTTCTTTTATACCCTTTCTTGCCAGCCACGCTGTGGAGTACTTGGACGCGTGTGATGGAGCATTGTCCTGCATGAAAATCATGTTTTTCTTGAAGGATGCAGACTTCTTCCTGTACCACTGCTTGAAGAAGGTGTCTTCCAGGAACTGGCAGTAGGACTGGGAGTTGAGCTTGACTCCATCCTCAACCCGAAAAGGCCCCACAAGCTCATCTTTGATGATACCAGCCCAAACCAGTACTCCAACTCCACCTTGCTGGCGTCTGAGTCGGACTGGAGCTCTCTGCCCTTTACCAATCCAGCCACGGGCCCATCCATCTGGCCCATCAAGACTCACTCATTTCATCAGTCCATAAAACCTTCGAAAAATCAGTCTTGAGATATTTCTTGGCCCAGTCTTGACGTTTCAGCTTGTGTGTCTTGTTCAGTGGTGGTCGTCTTTCAGCCTTTCTTACCTTGGCCATGTCTCTGAGTATTGCACACCTTGTGCTTTTGGGCACTCCAGTGATGTTACAGCTCTGAAATATGGCCAAACTGGTGGCAAGTGGCATCGTGGCAGCTGCACGCTTGACTTTTCTCAGTTCATGGGCAGTTATTTTGCGCCTTGGTTTTTCCACACGCTTCTTGCAACCCTGTTGACTATTTTGAATGCAACGCTTGATTGTTCGATGATCACGCTTCAGAAGCTTTGCAATTTTAAGAGTGCTGCATTCCTCTGCAAGATATCTCACTATTTTTTACTTTTCTGAGCCTGTCAAGTCCTTCTTTTGACCCATTTTGCCAAAGGAAAGGAAGTTGCCTAATAATTATGCACACCTGATATAGGGTGTTGATGTCATTAGACCACACCCCTTCTCATTACAGAGATGCACATCACCTAATATGCTTAATTGGTAGTAGGCTTTCGAGCCTATACAGCTTGGAGTAAGACAACATGCATAAAGAGGATGATGTGGTCAAAATACTAATTTGCCTAATAATTCTGCACTCCCTGTATTTAAGAAAGGGGATAGAGGTAGCCCTAAATGCTATTGGCCTAACTCCCATATCAGTTCAACAGCAAAGATCATGGGCAGAATAATTTTAGATTGTTTGAAGGTCTGGGCTCAGGATAACAAAATTGTGTCTGACCTACAGTTTGGATTAAGGGCAGGATTAGGCACTGTTGAACAGTGCCTAAACCCACAGCTAATAGCTGACAAATATACTCAGGCCAAACCAGGGCAAGTTTATTTTGCCTTCATGAACTTAAAGTCCGCTTTCAATCATGTGAATTATGGTAAACATTAGAGCATCATGTTGGATTTG
This sequence comes from Pleurodeles waltl, assembly GCF_031143425.1. Lineage (NCBI taxonomy): Eukaryota > Metazoa > Chordata > Amphibia > Caudata > Salamandridae > Pleurodeles > Pleurodeles waltl. The sequence goes on from NC_090445.1 coordinate 1,277,841,208, forward strand.
GGAGTTGAGGTGATTGTCAACTCTCTCAGAGAGCTACACATTAAAGTCTCTGCTTCTGTTTGGCCCCGTGGAGGGAAATTACTGATTGTTTCTTACTTTCTCTGGGTGTCCGGCAAGAATGTGTATTGACACCCTTTTCATTCACGCTTTACAGCAACTAACTTGAACAACACCTGGTTAATCTAAGCACTGACATGCAGCATGTAGGTACTTGGTCAGTTCCTGAACTCCTTGAAGTGGACAATGCAGTTTTAATTGCCAGGACCAGAATTTGTTTACAGAAGCTTCTGGATAGTTACGTGAGCTTCATGATCTAATTCGAGTTGACTGTGAATTACTCCAAAACTAATTTTATGACATATGGGACGAAAGCAAATAAGTGTGACGGTGTTTTTTTGTTTTTTTATCATCAGTGCCATCAAAATAGAACCCTTTCATTATTTCCTTACTTGGACATAGTTTTCGATGATCGAAGCATCTGAAATCAATTAGGCCTAGTCACTGCAGCCAGGTTTGGTCACATTGTTGAAGGACTGTTCACGTTTACTAAAACGCTTGGTGTAAACATTGCCTCCTACATCTCCCCAAGTAATTCCTTACAGTTCATAAAGCCAAATTCCTATTAGTTGCTACCTATGGCTCTGGACTATGGGGGACAAGACTATCTGGCCATACAGAGTGTTGAGAATAGTTGCCTGAAAAGGATGCCAGGGGGGCAGTGGGGTTAGTTCCTTGCAGCACAACCACATATATAAGCCATTCCAAACTTGGCCTTGACTAGGTCACTGATGTTATCAGAATTTGCCAACAACTTCTGTGGCTAGCAATCTGAACAAAGCCTGGAGCTAATTTTAACTGAAGTGTGATAAGGGATTATATAAAACTTGACAAAGCTGCCTGTATCCCTTGGTTAATGTATATCAAAAACATAAGTACTACTTTGGGTTTGTTTGAATTTTTTATAACTGTCCAGAGGGCCTTTCTTTGGCTTTCCTCCAGATCACCAAAGATCACTTGTGGAATTCGACCAGGTGTACCAAAGCTTGCACTGAATCGGTTAAAAGCTTGGTGCGCTTGTACAGCTCTTTGATCTCTGGACCCATCTTGAAACCTTGTATGGATTAGTAAAAACTACCAGCCGGTCTGGATAACCAGACTGAGACTTAGTACCCTGCATTTCATGGTGGCCCTTCTTGATCATGTTAGACACCCTACAACTCTTGTCCCATGTCCATTCAATAACTTATGTGCACAATCCATTTTGTATTTAATGTTTTGTAAATTCTATTGTACATTTAGGACATTTATTTTCCTTCCACTTTTAAAGGATATCAACATTATCAGCTATGCATTATCTACAATCCCTTCCATCCTTAGGTGTCTGCCTGACTATTGGGAGCTACATTCAGCATGTTTTTAAGAATGGGAAATGTGCTTTTGATGAAATTGTTTTATGCCTGCAGTAAGTTCTGGTATCTCAATCTTGTCCCTATTGTGAACTGTCCTTTTGATGATCAGTGTTAATGATTGTGACATGCTGGCACTTTTCTTTGTCACACACAGCACTTAATGGTGTTTTTATTGTCTGCTTTATATTGGAACATTGTGATATGTTGATACTTATTCTCATTTTATGCACATGACACTTTGACACCTTTGTAGTCTGTCTTATATCAGAATACTGTTTTAATATTTTGGAACTGTGTTTTTAAGGTGTGATCTTTAACTGTTTTTATTTTGTTGTATATTTTATGGCCTTTTTTGATGATGATGAGTAGGATGGTGATTTACTCCCCTCTCGCTATATTGATGAAGCACTGTACTTGAGTTTGCAAAATGCCCGCGGGCTGGGTACCTCCCACGAGGTGGTGACTGGCCACGGAAGAAAGTGCTTAGTTTGTGATAGTGTTCTGGAGTGCCAGTGATGTGCTAGATCTACAGTTAACCCATATTGAGATGAAAAGAAACATTTTAACAGCAGTTCTTCAACCAGGGCCGACATTTTCTGAGCCCTTGCTGTTATTTGATGACGCCATGACCGATTCCTGGGTGGGTAGTGAGCTAGTCCTTATTGTTGCCGACCTGTCTGTCAACCAGTAGTCCGTCAACATAGGCCTGTGCCTGTTAATCTGGATACCCTGTATCAAAGAGCCTTGTGGTGCAGGCCTCTACTATTAAGGTCAACTGCCAGTTCCTTCCTGACTACTTCTCCAGTTAGGAAATCCAAAAGGATGGACAGTTGTGGCAAAAGAATGTTCTCGTCCGCAAACCAGGCTCTTAAAGCCGTGTGTGTGGTTTGTTTGCTATGCAGGTATAAGCATGTTTTTTTTAGACATGGCCAAGCAAGTTTTTGCTGCCAGTCCCAGAGGGCCTTAGAGCTTCTCTGTCTCAGAGGATATGTGTGATGCACAGGATGTAACATCTACATAAGCTTGGATACTACTGATTGCCTGAGCAAGGCTCTTGGCACCATTGTCATGCTTTGAAGGCACATATGGATTAGGTCAACTGGATTCTCAGGTGATGTCCAGCTGTCCTTCGATGAATCCAGATTAATTGGGGGAAATAATCAAAGATTTAAAAACAGCCAAGCTAATGCACACTCTTTGGGATTTCTAATGCCAGAGAAACAGTTTCCTCATTAATTTAGGAAATGTAGATGCTAGACCAGGGGGCTTGGCCTAAAAACACTCATAAACTGTGGTACAGCACACGTCCAGTCCTTTTGGGGCCATAGACTTGGCACTAGCAGGCTCTGAGCAGGGCAGCAGGATCAACAGTCCATATTTCCTCCTTCCCACCTGCAGCGGCTTTAGTTTGTCCTCAACTATGTATGGCAAGCCGGTGGGAAGCAATGATCAATATTTTCTCCTCAGCTGGAAAATCTGTTTTGTCAGACAAAAGTGCCTTAAAGACCATTCAGTGGGGCTTTGCCCTACCCTTCATTTCCTCCCACCCCATCATTCTCCTTTAGCAGAATAGACTTCAGATTAGCATTTGACAATCCTGATGCACAAGGTATATCTTTCACTCTCACAGGGTGCCATAGAATGGTTACCGGGCTCTGAAAAAGGCAAAGGGATGTCTTTTGTACTGCCTTTTACTCCTGAAAAAGGATTGGGGTCTCAGTCATGTCTTGGACCTTTTCCTGTTGAATTCTTTTCTGTAGAAGAAGAAATTAAAAAAATGTTCATATTGGCTCGGATCCTATTCACCCTGAATCCAGGAGATTAAGTGGTGTCCCTAACTTGCAGGGCACATATTTTCATATTCCATTGCTGCAGTCCCTCAGGCATTACCTGTAGTTCAAGGTGGGCCACGAACATTTTAAATTTGCAGTACTCCCATTTGCAGCCACCTCAGCACGTCACTGATAGTGCTAGTTGCAGCCTATCTTCTAAGGTTGGGAGTACACATATTCCTCTGCCTCAAGCACGGGCTAGCTTGCTGCAGTCAGTTGTGTATCACCCTTGGATGATGGACAAACCCATGATATTGTTGAATCTCCACATCAACAAGCTAAGGTCCTACTTGCGCACCATACCGAGAATTCTATTTATTGGGGTGATTCTGGGCAAGGTAGAGTTTGAGGTGTTTTCTCCTCTGCAGCAATTATATGATATTCATGGTTTGATTCCCGATGTTCCCAAATCAGTACTTCCTCCTCACCAAGTGCTTCCTGAACTCATCCAAAGAACCAGTGTTAACCACTTGGCCTTTGATCATCCCAGAAGAAACTGCTGCCACCATGACCTCCTTCCATTCAGGTGTCCATCAGACCTTTTACCTCAATGCATCTACTACAGAGGAAAACAATCCATCAGCCTCCCGGTTTCTCCCCCCAGCTGTTCAGCGCTCTGCAACAACAGGCCGATCACTCTACCTGGTCAAGGTCTTAGAGTTAATTCAGAAAATGACTCCTCACTAAATACCTCAATGACCACCATTTTCGCGATTCGACTCAGTTCAGTTTCAGACACAACTAATGCATGGAAACTGCCATTACTGCCCTGGCAGACATCTGCATGACTCTGGAAAGAAGAGATACTGTGTCAGTCACCCTTGTGTACTTCTCTGTAGCGTTTGACATGGTCTCCCATCTTCATCAAATGCCAACATGCTGTTGCAATTCAAGGATATGCACTCAAGTGTATCTGCTCCTTTCTGACTGAATGGACCCAATCAGTCAGCATGGCACCATACACCTTGGACGCCTGCAAGCTCATCTACGGAGTACCGCACGGATCCTCCCTCAGTCCGACCATTTTCAACCTGTACATGCTTCCTCTAGCTCTGCTGTCACGACATCAACGTCCCCTCCTATGCTAATGGCATGAAACTCATTCTCCCCCTCACGGACAAGACGCCTAGTATCTGGCTCAAGTTCAGTGCCTCCATGACTAAAATTGTCCGCTGAATAAAGACCAACTGTTATGCTGACACCCACAAGACCAAAAGTGACATCTTTGGGAAGAGCATTTCTTTTTTTCATTCATTAGCTTTATTTCGGTAATAAAAATACCATAAAAGCACATCCTACAATACACATATCAAAATAAATAAAACCATGAATTAAAACACTACAGTATAAAACATTCTGCCTATAAAATGTTCATAACAAGAAATACAATATTATTAAAAGATTTAAAAAAAGTAACAATATTAGCGATTAATAGCAAATATTCCCTATAAAAAATGGCATTTCCATTGTTATCTATGAACATGCGCTTATTCAGAAAGTGCCTCTAAACCCCTTGCTCTTACATGCCAAATTGCATCTAAGAATCTAGCCAGCGCACATACCACTATACCATGGGTATTTGTTTTGTATATCCTAAGAGCTAAAAGACGATTATTGAAGCCCATGGATCTGCAAAAGGGTATAATCCATTGAATCTGCTGTTTATCGTAGGCAGAACAATGGAATAATACATGCGCAATACATTCTGGTGAGCCACAGCCCACAGGGCATAGTTCGTGTTGGGAATCCTAATGAGACCATTTACAGGTAAAAGTGCGTAGTGGTAGCGATCCCAGCCTAAACCTAATGTAAAGTGCACGTGCCCGAGGGGATAAAATCAGATCCATGTAATTTTCAAATTCATAATGGCATTTGGCTGATATAAACTTATCTGTCAAGCTGAGCGGAGACACCTCAGCCAATTTGTCTGCTTTCAGTTTTAACCAGTATGCATCCTTAACAATTTGCACCGCATTTTTGGGAAGACCACATGGGGCTGTTCAAAAATGGGCCAATCCTAAGTTAATCAAGTTATTTTCAACGTGGTTGTACCATGGGATTTTCCTTGTTACATTTTTGCTAAGCAAGGCATTCAGCCATATCCTAAAAGGGCTAAAGATGTCCGTGGACCATATCCTAATCCAATCCAATATTGGTTTTAAAGCGGCTATATAAGCAATAGAGTCTAAATTCAGGTCCATCCGGACAGGCAACGTAGCAGAACTAGTGGGTATTTTGAACAAAGCCTTTATAAATGAGTTTTCAGTGAGCTTCTAGGTACCTCAAGTTGCCATGACCCCATAGCTCTGCTCCATACATGGCACTCCCTCTTGCTTGTATCTTATATATTTCCATTGCAGGAGAGATTGCAAATCTGGGAGACCTATTGGCAAATCTCAGAACACCACCCAAATTCTGTTTCAATCTCATATGAGCCTTTAGTAGCTGGGCCTGCCATCTATGTGTATCCTCTAGTCTAACCCCAAGATAGTCCAGATCGGCGACTCTCTCCAATACTTCCCCTTCCATTACAATTGTCTTCCTTACTGTACATTTTTTGTCACCAAAGATCATGTATTTAGTTTTCATGGTGTTGACTTCAAGACCGTAATTTTTCAGAAGGACGTAAACTTCACAAGTAAATTGGTAAGGCCAGAAGCGGTTTGGGATAATAATAAGGTATCGTCCGCAAAAAGTAAGCACAGGGTCTTTACCCCATCTAATTTGGGCGCATCGTTATCACAGGCAAGTAAGTAAGGGATGCATGCATTAATAAATATTAGAAACAATGTCTGAGCCAAAACACACCCCTGCCTCACCCCCCTTTTGATCGGGATTTCACTTGTTACCTCCCAATTTACTCCCCATCTGATTTTTGCAAAACTCTCAGTATATAAGCTTTTAATTATGTTTAATTAGGGACTCGGAAATCCGACTCCATCCAGTACCTCTCACAGTTTGCAAAGCGGGACCAGGCCGAATGCAGATTTGAGATCCACAAAGGCCACAAAAAGATTCCCTCCATCCAGATCCACAATCTTCCATTTGATCGTAAGAAACCTAAATATCTGGTCAATTGTGCTGATTTTCTGCCTGAGTCCTGCTTGGAGGACACTGAGGACTTGAGACTCCTCTAACCATTCCTTGATCCTTGTCAGGAACTGGTAGCAAAATATTTTTGGGAGATTATCCAAAAGGCTAATTGGCCTATAGTTCGCCGGAACGGCCCTATTCCCCTTTTTATGAATGGGTACAATAATTGCACCATTCCAGGAGCGGGGGTAAATTCCACTAGCATTTCACTGTGGGACTACATCTGGTGGCCAAAAGAGCTAGGGCCGACACTCACCCCACACCCATGGCAAGAACATAGGGATCGCACTTGACTGAAAACTCAATATGACTGCCAAAGTCAATGCTGTCACTGCCTCATGCTTCCATATCTTGAAGATGCTGAGGTAGATTTATTTTTATTTTATTTTTTTAAATGGCTCCCAATCAGCACCCAGTAAACTGTCACCCGCGACCTGGTCACAGGCAAGCTGGACTGCAGGAAAACCCTGTGATGGGATCATCAAAAAACTTGCCAGAAAGCTGCAGACCATTCGGAACTCAGCAGCCAGAATCACTCTCACCCTTCCACATCACACCTGAAGGAGCTCAATTGGGTGGCTCCCACTACACAGATGAGTACAATTAAAACTCTCTCCTTGCACTTTCAAGGCACTTATAACGCTGGCCCAGCATACCTCAACAAACGCACCAGCTTTCACATACCTTCCAGACATCTGCGCCCGTCCAGACTCCTAATTGCACGTATTGCATGCATATGGAAAACCAGATCCCCAGTCAAGCCATCTCCTACATCACTCCTAAAGCGTGAAACAACTTGTCACTACACATAAGTCTCCACTTCACTTTTTAGATTTTGCAAGAAGCTTGAACACGTGGCTTTTTGAGTAGTCCTAGTAGGCCCTACGTTTAGCTAGGCCTAACACCTGCTCAGCACCAGGAGTGTTATATAAAGGGGTAGTCAGAAGAGTTTAAAAAGGCCATATCGTCTCCTAAATGGAAAATCAGTTCTCAACAGTAGAGCTATGGCCTCCTTAGTGAACCAATGTGCTCAGTTCAGGGTTAGGATCCTGCCCTAGTCCTTGAATTACTGTTGCCTACCATGATAGTACTTTGAAATGATCCAGGATTACAATGCATGTGGTTGGGCTCAACCTCTGAAGGAACTCCTGATATCTTTAGGGATCTTGCGTAGATAGGTTACATTTACCTAGTGAGATAATTCCATAAGATGTGTTTATTCGGTGGTTCCCTTTGTAATTTTAAAACATGTGCTGGACGTACAAGTTTGCGTTGGGTGCTGAATATTACTTTGAGATTGTGAAGTGTTACAGCCATTTTTGCCATAAACTCATTCCGCATTCATCAGAACCAAAAGATTATTATTTGCTTATTTTTAAAAACTCATGTAGTTTATTTTATGAAATAAGACACACTCGTGCCTACTTATGCTCCAATCTCGGTAAGCCAGGTGTTCTCTTTGGAGGTAAGGATAAGATAGTGAGAGACGTTTATGATATCTGCATGTTCAATGCACACCATGCAAGTGGGAGACACTAAGTGGAAAAAACACTCATGGTGATGTAATGGCAAACCACGCTCAGTGATATGCAGTGGGTTTTAACAGGTACAAGAAATACACTGTGATATTGTGAGTGATGAGGTTTGAATCAAATTTGTATAACATTGATTTAGAGCAATGATTTGTGGATTCTGGCATTACAGGGAAAGACACAGGTGGCACACCTCTAGTGTCCTAATATTGATGGTAATACTCAATAAGCCATAATGGTATGGTTCTTTGTGGGCCTTCTGTACAATTTGTTTGGAAGCCGGACTGAATGTGGGCACACAGATCAATTTATTCACATCTGATGTTTTGAACTTTAGTGTAAGTAATTAGACTCAAGGGCAATAACATAGTTTGTGTGTCTGGTCTGCATTATAGGGTCCCTGATGCCTAATTTGAGGTGACTTGAGCTTCTCTGAGAAACTCATCCTTGGGTGTACAATTTCTACAAATCAGGGAACAATTCACAGTAGTTTAGGTTAAACCTCTGGGCTCACAGGTGAATGCTTTGTTACATTAAATGGGAATTGCACACTAGTTTTTCTATATAAGAAGGTGGAATGTTTACCCTAAGTGACCTGAATGGTGAAGTCAAGGCAATTTATCTTGGTTGTTGACCCAGTGTGTAAAAAGTGGATAGTTGCTGCATTGGTTGAACCACACGAGAAAAGAGAGAAGGGTTAGGTTTGTGCCTGACAGACTCACAAAATATTAGTTTTACTAAATCAACATATAATATTGGAAATCAAAAGTATTGGTCTCTGAATGGATGAATTGAGAGTCATAATTGTCAATGCAAAGCACCCCTACATTTGTGGCGAAGGAAGCCCCCATATCAGTGCCCTATACCTAAATCACTTTGAAAAATAAAATAACTTCTGTAGAGTGCCGGATTAGCCAGAGCCACTATAAAGTAAGTTGGAATATAATGTGGAGTGATCTGGTGCTTAGCATGTTTTTGATGCCTTTAAGGGCTTCTGACTTGGCAACAATGTATAGACTTGCTTGATGTCTAGAGTGACTAATGGTTCACTGTTGTAATCGAATCATACATTTTCTACCTTATTGGTGAAGTGGGCATTGTTTTTGATTTAGTACCTTGTTTGGGAAACAAATTTCCTAATGAAAAAATCCTCATATTTATACAACTGCTCCTGGACAGAATTACAACCTGAAACAGTACATCTCTCGGCGTCTGGATATCCTCATGGGTGATTAGCGTGCTCTATAAATCCTATTTGATTTGATTTGTTGTTTTTGTGTATTTTATTAAGGCTGTGTATTGTATTTGTGCCTGGACTTTTTACATTCTAAAATTGAAATTGCTGATATTAACCTTCTGACTGTGTTTGTTAGTCTCAAAATGTCTTTTTAGTTGCTCTGAGACATTTTTCTACAGTTTCTTGTAAGGAAAGGTGGTGTTCAATTGTCTACTGACTTCTTTATTGTATTAGTTAGTATATAGAATCACAATACCAACCCTTTCTTTTTTGATTTGATGGTAGATGCTGTATCGATTTGCAAATGGAGACCTTGATAGGCTTTCATGTTTATGTTCCGTGGACTATACTGATTTGTTTCTTTACCCCTTTTATGGTCCTTGAAGGCAAATGTTTGAAATGTTGAAAATACCTCACATATTAGATGTGCAGGGGAATTTGAAATTGGATGCTGGATGTCTGATTCCACTGAGCATGGCTTCCTCCTAAAGAAATGGTAGCCACTTCTCCCAGAAAAACCTCAGCAGTTCCATTTTATATTTAAAAATCGTGGGCTTTTCTTGATAATAAAAGAAAGGCCCCTGTGTGGCAGAGTAACTGTTTCTGTTAAAGTATAATTGCTAAGATTGAAAATAGGGAGAGTAGCCATACATTTTTAAGTTAGTTTTAGCACGGGTATTACTGTCTCGTGGGGAATATTCAGCTCTGTACCACCCTCAACCTTTCTGCTTTTCCTTCGTCCTCCCCTGTCTCTATTTGCCTTTTCTCAAAACTGATGCAGGGCTTTTGATGTGCTTGTGCAGTACTTGTGCTTGGGTGAGGAAAATTTGAATCTGAAGATTCACCAGATGATTCAGTGAAGGGGACTATTTTGGGTTGAGCGTACAAGAGCTGTGGCACCTGTTGTAATCTCTCTGGGTTTTTAACCATGCCCATCAGTTTCGTTGATTTGTGGGCTTGTCTTTTAAAATTCGCTTGATTTAATTTGTGTAAGGCATGCATACAGCCTCGACCGCACCAGTAAACTACTGAAAACAGGGGAGGCTCTGCGTTTTCCACCTGGCCTCTGGACTACTTTTTCTTTTTATTTCCTACGCAGCGCAATCTTGCTAGGCCGTAGTCGAGTGCTTTGTATGATATAGACCCATTTACATAGATAATTGCATAACTGCCGATACATTTGTCTGCAAACAAACTTCTGTTTCCTTTTGTGTGCTTCTTCACGCTCATGGCATTATGATTTATATGGGCTCGCTTATGTAAAACTGTATTACTTTTCATTTTCAGTTTATGTGGCAAGAAAAGTCCGGTTGGCAGTTCACAACGCTAATAGCTCTAAGTCGAACAAATGCGAAACCCATTGCATTGTAAATGCTTTTTTCTCGTGGTCCCTTAGCTGCTGTTGGTAACTAATTGTATTTTGAAACCCACGTGAAAAAAACCTGACTATGAATGGAAAAACTAATAATAAGAGAAAAATGTTCTTGACCTTCAATGTTTGACAAAAACCCATACATTAGTCGTTTTATTTTGGGCCACGAGGTGTAGAAGGTACATGATCCAGGACTGCTTTAAGCAGAAAGAAAAAGTATTTTATCTTTTTCATGATACTGCGATTACACACGTTTTATTTAAGCTTGTACTTCTCTTATGTGTCTAGTCTGTGTTTAGGTTTTCCAAACAAAGGAATGAATGTGTGAATCCCTGATTTCTTCCTTCTATATAAACCTGTTTTCCCTCGGTTATTTCATAAACTGTATGCCATTTGCAGGAAGCTACTTCGCACATCTTTTTGCGTGCACTCTAATTTGAGGTACCCTGTAATTTTCTATGGATCTCTGGGGAACATGTTCTGCTGGTACAGCTTTTAAAGCCCCTTTTAGTTCAATTTCACACAAGTATACATAGAAGTGCACACACTTTGCATTAAGTAGAGCCTGGACTGTGCACTCACTATTGTATCAGATTTGCCACCTTGCTTGCCCCCTTCAAAATAATGACAATATAGATAAAATATATTCTTTCAATAGGCCTTCCTGGATTTGTGAAAGGCACAGGCGGGCCAATCACCCCAACACAAGGCAGGGATGCAACAGAAAATGTCATGTTTTTGTTATTATCCTTAGCAGCCTTACTCTCCTTTAGTAGAAACTGTTTATTTTCTGATTTAATATTCTTAACGTAGGAATAATGTTTCTGCCTCATTTTATTTCAATAACGTGTTTTTCTTTTTGTATAGCCCATCATACTGCACTTCTGCTGCTTCTACGCGCTCTCCGTAAAGTTATTACCCAATTTAACTGTACTTTACGTAGTGGCCTCTGCTAGATGCAGGGGTGCTGAGTTTCTAACTCGTGACCTGCTGATTATCACTTGTCGTCAGTGACCCTATAATTTGCTGTGCCATTCCATCCTCCTGTTATACAAACTATATATACGATGCCATCCTCTGTGATCAGCGCTCCTTTCTGTCATAACTTCTCTGTGTGTGTGTGTGTATGTGTGTATATTTTAGTTTGAAGCATGTCGAGACTGTAAATACTAGTCCTGCCATCTACTGTTGGGCCTGGAGGCTTGCAACTTGTTTTTCTTTGAAGGAGCCTGAGTCACCACACCTGTTGTAACTCCACCCTTGGTCCACAATGTACCAGCGCACTGTCTCATTCTAATGTTTTATTCCGCAGTTGGGCTCAGATGTTCAGCTGTTCAGGAACGCTGCTCAGGGAGCTTGTTCTACATCGGGTTTCCTAGTTAACAGCTGCTCATCTTTCGGACCTTGCAACAAAAAAACATTGTTGGTCTGACGAGTGTACCTGCCCTCAGTGCTCGAATCTCGACCGGACTTAGGTTTGCCACCTGGCTAGTTTTCCACCGGCACTACCGATATTTTAAAGTACCAACCTATACAAAAATAAGCATAATCATCTGAAGCTTGTATTTTTAGCCCTTGTCTGTACATACTTTAAACGGCAGATAAAAATAGGAAGCACTTTTAAATGTACTCTATATCTGGGTTGACGGTACCCGGCTAACAATTAAAGTAAACGAAGGTAGAAAAATCATGTTACATATAAATACATTCAATTTTGTTTAAAGTTCTGTTTAGTATCATGTCCAGGCCTTTGCACGCTCTTAAAATATCATCAAACAACTGGTATTCCTTTCTAAGGAAGGTAGCAACCCTACACGATGGTCACCAACTAAGTCTTTGATTTGTAGTTCCTTTTTCCCATAGTTTTAGAGTCTTATTGGTCATTTCTCTGAGGATGCACGTAGGGCAAAAGTTTGAGACGTACGCCCTTCAGGTGTTCCACTAGGTACCGAAATACCCCTGGAGCTATTTGCATGGTGTTTGTAATGTATGCCTCTCGTCAGACTACGAGGAGACCTTCTATAGAACCTGCTGAGCCTTCCACTACAAGAAGACTACCTGGTGCTAGAGGGAAAGATGAGAAGCTTATAACAAAAATGCAGCAACAAGCATTGTGGGTGAGGCTGGATACGTTTTTTGGTCAAAGATCTGCGTGACACTAAAGAAGAAGCCAGAGCTTCTGGCATTACAGCAGGCCATGCGGGGAAGAATCTAGAAGTAGGTCTCTTTGGAGGTTTCCGGCACAGAAGAGGAGGAGATTTATCTAGAGCCTCGAAACAGTCCTCGGCCCAAGGAACAGGTCATCACCAAGCACCTCAAAAGCTCCACAAGGTTGGTCTCAATCCCCCCAACACCCTTCAAAGGAGATGGAACGTGGCTTACGCTTGAATATGGCTTCAAACACTCAGTTGAGCTGAAAACTTGAGATTTTTTAGATTGGGACTATGACTAAGCTGCCCCAGACACAAAAGGCATGGTCGGTGACAGGGAAGACCCCATCCAAAGGCACCAAACTGCTTTGCTGCCTCCTTGGCCTCAAAAACCTCATTCTGATGGTTTTGGCACATTTAGTGTATCCCCATTCACCATTGTGGAAGATTTAAACAGCATTGTTGCCATGTGCTAGTATGTGGCATAATGTGGCTCTCCTTCAACTTCATTACTCCACAGTAGTGCTGCTCTGAGCCACATATAAGTGCCTATTGATGTCAGTTCTTATCTTTTTGCGCCTTTGTATGCTGATCCAGAGCTGTGCTCCCTGTTTGATTTTCTTGTCTACTGAAGAGTGTTTTCCTTCAACAACATTTTTTTCAAACCTCGGACACCCAGGGTTAGAAAATGCAAAAGAACACACTGGAGCAGGAGGCCAGAACTAAGATAATCTACATGTTGGTGTCCCCGCGGTCTCCAAGGTGCAGCAGGCTCCTCTCTGTAGCCCTCACAAGAAGAATGATAAGCAGGCAGTGGAGGAGTAAATAAACAAACACCACCTCGCCTGTCTGCTGTGAGACCCTCCTTCTTTTGGCCCAGTGGCGAGTAAGGCCAATGAACCTTTACAAGGAGCGTTGCGATCTTCAAATTTTGCAGGCACTCTTGTAAAAAAACACACAAAAAAAACGAGCACTTTTTACAGAACTGCAGATTTCCCAATTATTTTGCAATTCGTGAAATCCTGGAGGATCCAATATATACACACTGTTTGGGACTTTTTCAGCGAGATCTTGTCAGGCATCCCTGATGGCTCCCTAGCTCCAGCCATCCAAGATAGTCAGGATGTGACAAAATATGTAATTCAGTTTGGCTTGGATACCACAGATTGCTTGGGATGAGCAGTTTCTATGTATGCATGTTGCGTTAATTATATAATGTGCTTTAACCAAAAGCCCTTGAGAGCTATACATGGTCAAAGGCAAGCTTAAAGTCAGCAAGTAATTTGACAGATGCTGAGTTGTAGATGGTTAGCACATTTCGATGTAGTGTTCTTTGAAAAAGTTAAGTCTTCAATTATTTCCTAAATTGGAGCAGCTTTGGAGCAGTTCTTATTGATATGGTGGTGATGTTCCAGAGTCTGGATGCATAGATAGAAAAGTCTGTTGTCTGGTTTATTCTTCTTTTAGACTCCTGTGCAGGTGCTGAGTACCACAAGAGATGGTGAAAGGTCAGATTTCAGCCCTGCAGCACCTGCCACCAACAAATGTCTGACAGACCCACACCTCATCTGCCTTTGGTGTCATGAGTGGAAACATGATGCCAAGACCTCCTGCAATTCTCGCACCTGCACCCCAAGGCTGTGAGAAAGAGCGATCCCTCAAGCTCCTTGCTACTTGACGTGCAACACTGCAATGGTTTTTATCTCAGGCGAGAGGAAGGACCCAGAATCAGTTGTAGAGCCATCGATCTTCATTGTAGTCAGACATCCTTCTCCAGTAAGTCCCACAAGAGGAAGTAGAATAAGAAGTCGAAGAGGTCTTTGACTTTAGCCCGTCCATCAAAGTCATCCAACAAGACGAGCAAGTGTTATCACTTAATCTTGCTCCAGCGTTGAGCTTGTGCCTTCTCCATTCCTCCCTGAATTTCCAGAGACAGAGCAACCCCCACCAAGCTCAGAGAATGTTGAGGCCTTGCATCTCATATTTTGGTGGCCCGTTCCAGCTGAAGCGCCTTTGGAGCCCCCAGGTTCAGGAGCGATCCCTACTGGTTTTCCGCCGGTGGGGTCTGCCCTGGCACCAGCCAGCCCCTTGGATCCACAGATACATCCAGACTGGTGCCGGACATACCACCATGACCTACCCCTATGCTGATCACAATGTTGGAGCTCCCGGCGCCGCCCCCTTTCTCATTCGCAACTCTGACATGGAGCAGGAGTGGCATTGTCCAATGCCCACTCTAACACTGACAGGAAACATATGCTCCAGACCAGAGCCTGAATCCCACTCCGATGGACTACAATTTGGAAAAGATTGGGAGGGGCCACTGGACCCTGAAGAGTACCAGCCCCTAGAACCAAATGTGGAAGGACTGGTGGATGCCAGCCAATTGGACAACTCCACAGATACTAGCTTGGTCTCTTCTCCTACCGTCGCTCCATAGGAGGGAACCTCTTTTGTTGTGGTAGTGAGGTTGACGGCTACTTCAGCTGGAATTTAACTCGCTTAGAACCTTTTCCCTTTTAATGAAGTCCTTACAGACGTCCTGTGAGGACGACAATTCACCAACGCCATCGCCCTGCTCAGGAGACCTCTGGTTCCTTACCTAACACACTAACCCAGAGAGCTTGGTGGTTCAAGTCTCAAACCTGGCGCATTCCCTACCACCTCACTGTATAGGGAATCTAAGTGGCTTGACACCTTAAGCAAGATTGTTTTCTTCTGCCAGCCTGGCACTGCAGTTTGTTAACACTGCGTGCATTTTAGACCATTACTTTGAGTCACTTTGGGATTTGGTTGTGCAGATTCTGCCCATGGTCCTGGAGGAGGCCTGGGCCATTCTCTCCCAGGCTATAACAGATGAGAGAGATGTAGCTAAGTTCAAGATACAATGTGGGCTGGACACAACCAACTTGCTAGGCAGAACAGTTTCTTTGTCTGTGGCCTCACCGCTCCACACCTGGCCAAAGATAACTGGCATTTCAGGGGATGTTGAAGCTTTGCTTATGGACATGCCCTTTGATGGCTTCTGTGTCCGTTCTGTGACAAGGTGGGCTCGGTGTTGGAGCGCTTCAAGGATAGCACAGCTACAGCCAGCTCCTTGGTCCCCCTGCCAACCCAGACCTCCTTTCATAGCCAGGGAATGGGCATCTAGCTGCGTTTTTACCCACCCAACCAGCACAACACACATGCTCCCCCATGTTCTGCGTGGCTGAGGATGCAGTACTCCCAGTCCACCGGCAGTCACAGCCTCCAAACGTGTTTAGTTCACCCTCCAACCATCATTGGGGGGGGAAGCATGATAACGCATAACCTGCACCACTGATGGTCAATAACATCAGACCATTGGGTGCGGCAGATTGTCTGAAGGGGCTTATCCTCCCCCTCGTGACTACTCCTCCACCCATGCCACCCACTGGTGACAAGCTGAGGGAGGGCCATCTGTCCCTACTCCATCAGGAAGTGGTGGCTGTCTTGACCAAGTGAGTCATAGAGAGTGTGCCGACTTCAGAGGTAGATCGTGATTGTTAATCCCACAGTTTTATTGTACCCGAAAAAGGGGAGAGGCCTATTATAGACCTATGCACTCTCAATTTCTTCCTGAAAAATGCTTACGCTCATTCAAGTTGTGTCTTCACGACACAGGAGACTGGTTGGTAGCATTGAACCTGAAGGATGCATACTTCAAAATTCCAATCTTGCCTGCTAACAGGTGTTACCTGCAGTTCACAGTGGGTAACGACCACTTTCAATTTGCTATGCCACCTTTTGGACCAGCGCCCCTTGGGTGTTTACCCAAGAGGATGGTGGTCGTTGCAGCTCATCTGCGGAGATCAGGGGTGACATTATTCCAGTATCTCAACTGGCTGTAGAAGGCGGGCTTGTCCCATGCAGTCATCTCCCACCTCCAGACTATGGCAGACCTCCTCCACTCGCTGGGGTTCCCTATCAATGTGCCAGTGTCACACATGGTTCCCTCTCATGCTCTTCCTTTCATCAAAGCTTTTCTGGACACTGTGCAGTTTTGAGCTTATCCTCCTAAACGGCAAGCAAAGGCAATTCAGGCTATGATACCGATGTTACAGCCTCTATCCTGCAAGTCAGTGAGACTGACTTGGAGGCTGCGAGCCTCATGGCTTCGTGCATCCGGCTTGTGAAGCATGCCTTGGTGGCATATACAGGCTCTGCACTGGTACCTGAAGTTCCAGTGGATGCAGCATCAGGGGAATATCTCGGACATGGTGTCTTGGAGGGAACTGCAAAAGATCTGCAGTGGTGGTTATTAAACTGCAAATAGATTAGCAGCAGACCTTGCTTCCTTTCCCAACCGGATGTGACAGTCGTGACAGATACATCACTCCTAGGATGGGTGGCCATTCAGGAAAAGTGGTGATCAGAGGCCTCTGGTTCCTGGCAGAGTCCAGACTCCACATTACCCTACCAGAGCTCTGAGTGATCCAGCTGGCATTGGAAGCCCTTCTACACTCCATCAAGGTAAGGCTAGTGCAGGTGTTCACGGACAACAACACCACCGCCATGTGGAACTTCTCCTGCTCTCTATAGGGCTGATGCTTGATGTCCCTGTTATTTTGGTTTCATTCTTGTATCTATTGCGTGTGTGATGCTTTTACCTATTGTACCTAATGGCTTGCTGGATTTTCGAGTTTTGAATATCTGCTCATTTTACTGCTTTGGTTGGTTTTCCCGTTTTGCTGCCTCCCAGTGTAGGTTTCTTTGGGAGTCGGAAGATCTTGCCAGTTTTGAGACCTTGTGGGAAGATTCCTTGGATGAGAGAATAATAGACAATGGTAAATAGGGTAAGAGAGCATCCCTAGAAGAAAGCTTTTATGAAGAACAATGGTAAGACCTCTTCATACGAAGTGGCGTTGAGGGAGTTGAGTATGTCGGAGGCCGAACATTGTGGCATTCTATTGAATGGGGGAGGGTGTGAGAGGTGAAGCAGGCTTGGTATCGTTGTGCTGTTGGATCTTTAGTAGATTTTTTTCAGTGCAGATGAAATTGAAGATAGTTGGCACTAACATGGCACTTCACTGCCACACATGAATGAGACGCACAGGGTTTTCAAGGAATGTGCAGGTATCCCTCATTGATATGCCTTTCAATGGATCTTGTGTATTTGGCAAAAAGGCTGATTTTGCTCTGGAACTGCTGGCCTTCAGACTAGCCTTCAGAGCATTTTTCAAACTTATTCAGGGCAAGACAGCCCCAAAAATTAGGGACAACATGACTGCCATGTACTTCATCCAAAAGTAGATCCCACTTCCTCAATCTCCCTGCAGTAGCACAGGAAATTTGGCATTGGACAACCACAGCAACTTCACCTGTTGGCGGAGCATTTGCTAGGAGTGGAGAATGATTTTGCGAACCTGCTCAGCAAGATGCATCAACAAGACCACAAGTGGGAATTCCACCCCCAAGCCCTTTTGAAGTCGGGCCCCCTCCATAGACATATTTTCATAGGTCATGGTTAATGTACCATGAATGAACTAGTCATGGATGTTTGCCTAAGCTTTACCGTTTTTCTTCCTCATCCCATATGCAATGAGAACAGAGAGGCAGGTGTTCATGATTCTTATCCTAGTGGCATCAACCAGGGCAAGACAGCCCTGGTATTCATTGCTCACAGAGATATCAGACAGTCCCAACGAGAAGCTTCCAATCAGGCTACATAGTCTCATTCAGCATTACTGCCAGCTCATAAACCATGATCCCAGACAGCCATACCTTGCTAATAGGCTACTGAGTGCCTAGAATTCTGTTATATTAAACTTCCAGAAGGATACATGCTTATCCTACTATTGCTTGTGCCTGTTACTCAGCCGAGTGAAAAAGGTTTGTGTTACTGTCTCAGTACATGTTTAAACCCCTTTAGGGTTTTCATGCAGGATATTTCTGCTATCTTCTGCATCTATATGTCAGGCCTTGCGTACACTTCCATATGCTTTTGCTTAATAGGAGTTGGAGCGTACTTACAAAACAGACAACACTCAAGAGGGTAATAACTCCAAAAATGTCTGCTGCTCCTCTGCAGAACCTGAAAGTGGTTCTTTGGTGATTGAAGATACGTAAGTAATCTTTATTTGCGCGATTAACTAAATCCATTGCATTAGCATTTGTAAAGAGACCAAAGAAGTCACAACCTTTTTTTTTTTTTTATTTTAAATAAAAAATTATAAATCACAATAAATCCTTCATTGAATGTGAATATCAATATCTGATAGACTTCTAGTTGCAGATTCCTTACCTTAGTATTTTCCCCCAGGCGTCAGACTGAATCCGGAGATTTTTCTTCGAGCAATACCCTTGATCGTCAGCAGGTGGCGTCGGTCAACTCCACGGGCGGCGTCGGTGTTGTGGTCACCGTAATGACGTCAGGAGTAGTATACAGACACCGCCTTCGTGCAGTGACATCAGTTATTTTCTTGCCGCGCCGCACGCTGATCCAAAGAAGAGCTACCCTGGCTATTTTTTGGCCGCATTCAACCGTTTTTTCGAGTTTTTTTCTTTGGTGCGTCGAGGATGTCCCCGAAGACCAGGTTCAAGCCATGCGAGGAATGTCATCGGACGATGTCGGTGATGGATCCTCATCGAGTGTGTCTGTGGTGTCTCGAGTGCGATCAAAACCCGAAGTCGTGCTCTGAGTGCCATGCACCCGAAGGCTTTGAGGGAGAGGTCCCTAAAGCTAACGGCGGCCCGGCACTTGACTCCGTGTAGGTCCCAGTCTTGTTCAAAAGGAAGGTCTCGAGATCGGTCGTGGAGTCATCACCACTCGTCTTCTTTTAAATCCTCGGGTCAAGGTAAGAAAAAGAATTCGAAGAAGTCCCATCGCTCTCTGACTTCGCACCGTCGCTCGGCTGACGTGACGCGGGAAGAGCGTCCACACACTAGGCCTCCATCTTCAGAGCCTGCGTCTGGTTCGGCTCCGCGCTTCCCTGAATTTCCCGGAGCCAGAGCGCCTCATCTTTGGGCGGGCCAACCGCAATAGGGCGCCTCTGGGCCCACAGGGTTCGACTGAGGGGCCTTTGGGTTCGCGCCGGCAGCTTCGGCAATGGACACCAAGGTCACCTGTGGATCCATGCGCGGATCTGCACCGGCCGCACCCTTGAGACCTTCCCTGGCGCCGGGTCGATTAACGACGCTCCTGACGTTGGTGGTGTCCACTATCAATGTCGACCCGATTCTTATCCCAGACGACTCTGAGTCGGAGCGGCGTCGACCTACGCCGCCTTCGGCTTCGATGGGGCTTATTCGCCCCAGGTCAGATTCAGATCCTTTTTTTTATGGGTACGAATATGGGGAGGAATTGGAGGGGTCCCTGGACCCTTATCAATACCAGGATGACCCTACTATGGACCGGGCTCAGGAATTGGGCAAAGCCAGTGGTCTGGATACTTCTCCTGACACTGGCATTCTCTCTCCTCCTACCATGGCTATGGCGGAGGGAGCAACTTATGATGTGGTGGTCATTAGGGCAGCTGAGGTCCTTGGTCTCGAGCTTCCCACTGTTGAGGTCAGGACTAATCTCCTGACGGAGGTGCTTCAGCCTGGGGCTTCTACTTCAGAACCCCATCTGCCTTTTCATGAAGCCCTTACCGATGTCCTTTTGGGTACATGGTCCAAACCCAACACAGGGGCTCCTGTGAATAGGACTATCGCACGCCACCATTGGCCCGCTCTGAGCTACCCTTAATTCCTGTCCCAACACCCCACGCCTGAGAATCTTGGTATCCAGGCTTCCTCTTCTTCAGGCTCATTCCCTTCTGCACCCCCGGCTAGGGAATCCAAAAGGCTGAAACAGTTTGGCAAGAAGTTGTTTTCTTCCTCCAGTCTCGCGCTGCGGTCTGTGAATACCGATTGCCCTTTGGGCCGCTATACCCACTCTTTGTGGGATACAGTTGCACAAGTTCTTCCGCAGATACCGGAGGAGGCCTGTGCTATAGTTGCTACGATAGTAGCCTTATGGCGCCATGCCTGGTTATGTACTACTTGTTTTTCGGAGGATGTCCTACAGTCACTCATGGACATGCCCTTTGATGGCACCCGTCTCTTCGGAGACAAAGCAGACTCGGCCTTGGAGAGATTCAGGATTTCCGGGCTACAGCTCAGTCCCTCGGTCTTTCCTCTGCCCCTCTCCCACCACAGTCTGCTTTTCACCCCTTTCGTGGCCACAGAAGGGGCTCCCTGTCGCGTCCTCCACACCGCCACCGTGCCTTGCACGCTGGTCAGCCTATGCATGGCTGAGGACGTGGAATCCCACGTGGCTGTGGGACAGGGAACAAGAGGTCTGTCCAGTCCATCTCTGCCCCAGCTGCAGCCTCTAAACCCTCTTAGTCCGTCCCTCACTCCCGTCCAGTGGGTGTCCGGATTCGCCGTCACCTGCCCCACTGGGAACATATCACCATGGACAGGTGGGTTTTGCAGATCGTTCGAAAGGGCTACTACCTCCCTTTCGAATCTGCTCCACCACCCATGCCACCATCCTTCCATCACCTTCCAGAGGATCATTTGGCGCTTCACCGCCAGGAAGTCGCAGCTCTCTTGGCCAAGGGAGCTATAGAAAAGGTGCCTGTGCCAGAAGTAGCTTGTGGTTGTTATTCCCGCTACTTTCTGATACCAAAGAAGGACAAGGGCTTACGCCCTATCCTAGACCTTCGGGACCTAAACTACTTCCTCAAGAAGGAGAAATTCAAAATGCTCACCCTGGCTCAGGTTCTGTCTGTCTTGGACCCAGGAGACTGGATGGTAGCGTTGGACTTGCAGGATGCTTATTTCCACATCCCCATCCTGCCTGTCCACAGACGTTACCTACGATTCATGGTAGGTCATGAGCACTTTGTTTACCGTGCTCCCCTTCTGCCTTACCAGTGCCCCTCGGGTGTTCACAAAAGTGATGGCGGTGGTTGCAGTTCATCTGCGCAGGTTGGGGGGTTTCAGCCTTCCCCTACCTCGACGACTGGCTGTTGAAGGCAGACTCGTCCCAGAAAGCAGTCTCCCACCTTCAGACTACAGCGAGCCTCCTGCACACGCCAGGGTTCACTATCAACGTGCAGAATTCACACCTGACACCCTCCCTTTTATCGGAGAAGTTCTGGACACAGTGCAGTTTCGGGCTTATCCTCCCAAAAATCGAGTCCAAGACATTCAGGCTTTAATTCCGATCTTTCTGCCTCAGGTCTTGGGTTTCGGTGAGACTGACTCTGAGGCTGCTGGGCCTCATGGCCTCCTGCATCCTGCTAGTAACACATGCCAGATGGCATATGCGGGCCCTGCAGTGGGACCTGAAGTTCCAGTGGGCGCAGCATCAGGGGAATCTAACCGACCTGGTCCAGATTTCGGAGGGTACTGCGAAAGACCTGCAGTGGTGGCTTTCGAATCCAAATTGGGTCCATGGCAGATCCCTCCCCCTTCCCCAACCAGATCTCTCTATAGTGACAGATGCGTCACTTCTGGGTTGGGGTGGCCACATGGGAGAGAGGCCTCTGGTGTCCGGCAGAGTCGGGCTCCATATAAATTTCCTGGAGCTCCAGGAGATCAGGCTTGCGTTGAAAGCATTCCTTCCCTCTCTCAAAGGGATAGTAGTGCAGGTGGTCACAGAAAATACTACTGCTATGTGGTACTCCAACAAATAGGGCAGAGTAGGGTCCTGGACCCTTTGTCGGGAGGCACTACACCTCTGGATATGGGTGGAACATCAGGGCATTACCCTGATGGTTCAACATCTGGCGGGCTCCCTCAGCGCTAGAGCGGATGAACTCCGTCGTCGATGCACAGCCGATCACGAATGGCATTTCTATCCAGAGGTGGTGCAAGATCTCTTTAAGCAGTGGGGAGAGCCTTGGTTAGATCTGCTTTTCGTCTTGAGTGGAACTCCAGCCTCCTTTATGCCTTCCCGCCTACTGCCCAGAGTTCTCAAGAAAATCAGTAACGACCGGGCCCAAGTCATCTTAGTGGCTCCGGACTGGGCACGGAGAGTATGGTATCCAGAGCTATTGAGCATGTCCATCAATCCTCCACTCAGACTGCCTCTTCAGGCGGATCTTCTGTAGCAGCAACAGGGGACGGTTCTTCACCCCAACCTGTCCAACCTCCGCCTTCATGCGTGGAGATTGAGCGGCGCCAGTTGACGGCTTTTGCCCTTCCAACCGAAGTCTGTAATGTTGGCAGCCAGGTCTTCATCAACCAAAACTGTATAAGCCTGTCTTTGGAATAAATTTGTGGCATGTTGTACCAACAAATCTGTTGATCCCTTTTCCGCCCGTCTAACCGAGGTTCTAATGTTCATTCTTTCTTTGGCCCAGCAGGGCTCTGATTTGGGCACCCTTAAAGGGTATTTATCTGCCATATCAGCCTTTCTTAGGCTACTTGATCAGCCCTCACTCTTTAAATCTCCTATTGTGAGTAGATTCCTAAAAGGGTTCACCCATTTATTTATTTATTTATTTATTTGTTTGTTTGTTTGATGTGTACCCCCTTTGAGCCAATGCATAATTGTCCCTTGCGGCTCCTCACCTTGAAAACTGTCTTACTGGTCGCTTTAACCTCTGCTCGCAGGGTGAGTGAGCTTCAGGCCCTTTCCTTAAAACCTCCATACTTGTTTGTGCACCCTGACAAAGTTGTGTTGCTCACTAGGGCTTCCTTCCTAAGGTGGTTACACTCATTCATGTAGCCCAGTCCATCACTCTGCCTACTTTCTACGCACCCCCACATCTTTCCCATGAGGAGGAAAGACTCCACCGTCTGGACCCAAAAAGAGAATTGGCGTTCTACCTGACTGGTACTAAAGATTTCCGGGTGGACGATCAACTCTTCATTGGGTATATGTGGGTGCGAAAAAAGGGAAGGCGGTGCAAAAGCGTACCATCTCTCGATTGGTGCTTCTCGGCATCAAAATGTGCTACGCTTTGGCCAAGAAGCAACCTCCTGAAGGCTTGCATGCTCATTCCACCAGAGCAACTTCTGCTTCCACTGTGTAAGCACGCGGAGTTCCTGTCCTGGATATCTGCCAGGCAGCTACGTGGGCATCCCTGCACACGTTTGCTAAGCACTACTGCCTGGACAGTCCGGTCCGCCGGGATGGCTATTTTAGTTGTTCGGTCCTGCAGGACTTCCTAGTATGATCTTGGTTCGCAGCCCACCACCGAGGATGGCATTGCTTGGGTATCTATTCTAAGGTAAGGAATCTGCAACTAGAAGTCTCTATCAGATGTACAAGTTACTTACCTTCGGTAACAAAATATTAGGTAGAGACATATATTCTAGTTGCAGATTCCTTACCGCCCACCCATCCTCCCTGCGTGTGAACTGATTTCTGGGGACAGGGATTCCCACTTTGAGGTGCTTAGCTCTGGCGCACCAATCTCAGTGTTATTAGCGGCTCTGCACTTTGGCGTGGAAAGTCGTTAAAAGAAACTGACGTCACTGCGCAAGGGCGGCGTCTATATACTACTCCCAACGTAATCACAGCAACCACAATGCCAACAACGCCCGTGGAGTCGACCGACACCACCTGCCGACGCGCAAGGGTATTGTTCGAAGAAAAATCTCCGGATCCAGTCTGACGCCTGGGGGATAATTCTAAGGTAAGGAATCTGCAACTAGGATATGTCTCTACCAGATATTTCGTTACTGAAGGTAAGTAACTTGTACATCAAAACTAACTGCACAAATTAAGATTATGAGGTGACTGCTTGCTGATCTCATATTTTCATGGAAAGGTATTGAAGGTGTGGAAAGTGATAAGTGCCATTGCTCATTGTCCTTCTAATGCACCCTCAACATCCCACGGTTCAAACTTGCTATTAAGTCCCTTTCAACAATGCTCACAAACTTTCCAGTTTAATTGTACAGCATTGCCACCTGCCTGCCTTCCTGCATGTGTGTAGTCCTTTAAGATTAGAAAGGGTCCTAGTCAATGCTCAGCGGTCCCTCTTTAGTTCATTACATATACATAGTAGATGGGTAATACCTTTGTTCCCTTCCCCGCACAGGCGACAGCAGATTGGTAGAGAAGGGCTCTTCCATGGTTGTAATTGGTTGGCTGAAGGTAGGATACCGAGGCAGTATCTCTCTTTTATAGACCTCATGAAGCTTGTGCCTAGGTAAACCTGAAGGGCTGCCTTGCTATAACTTTGTATGTGCCCTAATCACAAGTCTTGCTTTGTCCTTTACCAGAGAAATTCTTTCAACAGTTTTATTGAAAAGTTTTTAAACATTGTCATGCGATTCTGCAGCTTCACCAAAGTCCCTGTAGACCTTGCTGGTTGTTGAATCTTGCAAGTAGGTTCTAGCCGCACTGTTCTCCTTAATCGGCAGTTCGTTCCATAAGCACCCCTGATCTTGTTCCAGCATTTGAAATTGGCACCTTGATGAGCCAGCGCTTGTCTCTGTAGGTGAAATTCTAGCCTTACTTGTGCTGGTGAGGTATATTTGGGTAAATTGAAAATCATTTGCAGTGCACCTGTAATAATATAATCTGATAGTACAGTGTCTGTCCCCCTCATGGCCTCACTTCCGTAGGTGACTGCTGGGATGAGTTTAGCCTGTAAAACTTGAACCAGTACCGTGACCTCAGACTTTATTCCTCTGTTTTTTTTAATGCCACCGCTGTTGCAGTACCTTTCCTTTTAAGTGTATCTTTATGGGGACTGACGGTGCCCTTATTGTCAATTATCACCCCTGAGTACTTACACTCCTGTATATTTTCCAGTTGTTGTTTAGCAAGGTACAATTGATGAGAATCCTTTACTTATCAGTGGTTCAGATGTATTACTTTGGACTTATGCATATTTATACTCAAGCCATTTTCTACAGAATAGGTTTGAGGAATGTCTAGTAAGCGCTGGAGTCCAACTGGAGCTCTTCTAATAAGTACAAGGTAGTATGCATATAGCAGATTAAAGAGAATGAAACCAGCAATATTTGGGACATGGGAGTTACACTTGTCTAAACTAGCTGTTAAATTTGACATAAAGATAGAGAACAGGGTTTTGGCAAAGATGTGGCCTTGCTTCAGCCCCATTGCGGTTAGAATCCTTCTGGAAAGGTAGTTGCCAGTCCCCCAACTTTACTTGAACCCATGTATTGGTGTGGAAAATAATTAGTTGATTAAGAAGGGGAGTTTGTGCGTTCCACTTACAAAGTTTATGCCATAGTCTGTTTCTCTCTATATGGTCAAATGCTAAGCTGAAATAAATAAAGCAAAAATACAATGGCTGTCTCACAGCGATCGTGGTATCAATCAGCATGGAGGGAGTTAATATGTTAGTGATAGTTCACATATTTTTTCCTGAAACCGGTCTGAATGAGTGGAATAATTCCATTATCCGTTGCCCAGGACTCCAAATCTTCTAATAAGGGTCCAGCAAAGTATTTGGCATCTTTATCTTTCAGGACTACTAGCCTATAATGTCCGGCCTCAACCCTATCATCTTAATGCCTTTTTTGTTTACTCATGACTGCTGGGCCCTCCCTTTGAACCCCCACACTCCTAGGTCTTACAGTTCTGGTCTTGGTGGCCTTCCTAGTCACAATCACATCCCTTAGGCACAACAATTAGCTCCAAGCTGTTGCAATAAAGGAACCATTCATCCACTTTCATAAGAATAGGGTAGTTAAGGCCCAAATTTGTCTCACCATTTCACATGAACCAGGCCATTGAGCTTCCTGTATTTTTCCCAGTACAAGAGACTGGAGCAGAAGGAGCTGTTCACACGCTGAATGTTAAGAAGTCACGTATGTATTAGATTGACAGAACTAAACCTTTTGGAAAGTCCAATCAGCATTTTCTATCCTTCGCCAAACAGTAGGTGGGACATGCCATCTCCGAAGCTGACGTTGTGAGATGGATATTTAAATGCATTCAGACTTGCTATGCTTAGGCCAAGCAAATGATCCTGTACCCCCAGGAGCTCACTGTACATACAAGAAAGGGACTAGTCTAGACTTTTTGTATAATATACCTTTAATGGACATCTTCAAGGCTGTTACTTGGTCAGTGCCTAACACCTTCATCAAACATTGTTGTTTAGACATTCTAGTATGTCAGTTAGAATTTTGGCCAAGCAGCCGTAAGAGTACTCTTTACTCATTAACCATGGCGTTGGAGACCCCTTTATTATGTATGTATGTATGCAAGCATGTGTATCTAGAGTAAGGACACGCTACGAAAGGGAAATGTTACCAGATAAGTCTGGTCATAGCATGCAGTGCTGTAGATGCGCTTGTGCCCACTGTCCTCCCTGAAAACCAGTAATGCTCATAAACGTTTCTATATCCATTTTAGTCCCTTTACTATGCACTGCATCCACTATCTTCGAGACTGCATCCACTTACACGACTCGCCTGCAGAGCCAAAAACAATCTGAGGTGGAGTTAGTGTGCTGGTACATTGTGGACTCAAAGATTTTTGTTTCACCCCACTTTGATGAAAAGCAAGTTGCCGATGTCGAGGCCCAACCCTAGATGAGGGGAAAACACAGAGCAAAAGCACACCACAAACGGTACAGTCAGTACACTTTATTTTATGATTACTTAAAATCATTACAAACAAGCGAAGAAAGGATAAATACATCAAGATAAAAATGACAAAGATGACCATAGAATAAATCAGGATCCAGTGTGCCACAAGTCTATAACACCACAGAGAATATGCTTAACAAGACCCACAAATAAAATACAATCAAATACAGTGTACACCACTACGGAACATGCAGGCCTGCTGCTGTAGACTAGTTGCTCTCTATATATGCTAAGCATTCAAAATGCCAAGTCACACTAAAATCAAAAGTGACTGGAAATACCAGACAATCTGCAAGTGCTAACCTTAAAAGTGCAGGCCTGCTGCAAGAGACTGGCTGCACTCTGGTTTTGCAAAGCATTCACAATACAGTTTTTTTTCTAAGATCTAAAGTGTCATGTGCCAGTTCCAGGCCTGCTAGGCAAGTGAATGGCTTGAAAGTACAGAGAGATGTACTGGCTGGGTGACCAGATAGTCCTGTGGCCCTGCTTCTTCCGTAGCCAACACATCCAGGCTATGCAGGTAGAGGCTGTCTTGTTGCGCATGCTGCCAGGCCACCCACGCTCCTTGCACTTACCATTAGGATACCAAATTACAGGCTCAGGGATCTCTGGAAGCTGCCCCCTTCGGTCCATTGATGTCACATTGACACCTGCCTGTTTCCAGAAAGAACTTGCCAAACCAAACACTGTTAGTTCCAGTGAGGCTTCTGCTGTGTGCCTGTATATCAGCGCCTCTTTGCATGTTCTTAATCCATGCTGGAGAAATATAGGCCTTAAATACATATGCCTATGCTGTAAAAGACCAAGGCAGCAACATACGATATGGGCTACGGATTCCGTATGATATTGGCACAGCCTGCATTGTCTCTGAACGCTAGCCAAAGTCTTCCAATGAGATCTGTATTCCCATATTGGAAGAGTTAGAGCCGGATCTACAATATACTCCTGAACGCACTGTTTCCCTTGGCAGCTTTCAAAAACAGTTGACAATGTGTGACCTCGTGTGAAGCAACCAGGCCCTCTGCTCCTCTGAATTTCCTGATAGACTCAATCTCTGATTCTGTTGAGACCCTCTTCCCTTTTACTTTGTGCAAAGGTTTTCTTTAAATTGACTCTAGTGATTAGAGGATCTTGTGAGTACATTGGTTCTAAGTTAAGAGTGGCCTGGGCGCTCCTCAGGTACTTCGACCAATTACTGTTGTTATCCAAACAAATAGCTTTCAGTGCTGCGTGCAGAGACTCTGGATCAGCGCTGATCACCTGGTGGTGGAGTTTGATATCTTATTTTTTTGCATTATATGTCACTCTTGATGAAATCAAACTCCAAATGAATCTCTGTGCGCCGAGTATGCCTAGGGATTTGAAATATTATCCTGCAGGAGGCTAGGTAATAGTGCTCGAGCAACGCAGTAAGCCTACTGGAATGTGCAAGTTGGCCATAGCTTATTGTTAGTAGTAATTTTACCTTAATAACACTCTGGAGCGCCACCTCCGAGGGAGATTATAGCCTATGATATAATTTGGAGAGAGCATAAATGGTCTTGACTGCTTTCTCTGTCAAATGCTGTGGTCTGAGGCAAGAATATACCTGTATGTGAGACCCAAACTCCAAGATAGTTGTATTTGCTTGATGAGCCTTGATTCCATTCCGATTTATGTTTTTTTTTGTTTTGTGGGCAAAAGTCAGAATCTCTGTTTTTGTGGCATTTGTCTGCAGGGCTTCCTTTGTATTGCAAATGTAATAAATCTAAGGCCCTTTTCATCCTAATTCGGGTTTGAGCAAGCAGAAACCGATTGTCTGCATACTGGATGATAGGGAATCTTATCTGGAACAATTTGGGGAGGGGGTGTATTTCCTTTAAGCCGTACCCCCACCCAGGTGAGCTGTGTGTTGGTTGAACAAGATGGGAGCGATAACAGTCTCGCTTAAGGCCTCTGTTGGTGTAGTTTCCCTGTGGCATGCATTTGTTTTATCTTAATCCAGACACAAGTATCATTGTATAATGCTTTTATTGCAGCCAACAAATGCTGGTTATACCCCATTCAGCTAGTTTTTTTGTGTTTTTTTTACAAACTATCCTGCAGTCAGTTCCGTCAAAGTCTGCACTGTAATCGTTAAAGCAAGCATATAATGGTGGGGAGGAAGTTTCCAATGCCTTAGCACCCAAATAAGAGATTGCAATCATGTTATCCGTAGTAGAGGAGTTGAGTCTGAAACCAGTCTAATACATTGGTATGATGTTGTTGTCCATTAGGCATGTTTCAAGCTCATGTAGGAGCTCTTTTGCGACCTTACCATCAACATCCAACTGGGCTGTTAGCCTGTAATTTTCGGGACGGGTGACATCCCCCCTTTTGTGGATTGGATGTAGGATCAAGCCTTTCCATGAATCGGGGACAGTAGACAGAGACATTCATTGAACAAAGTTGACATATGAGGGGGCCAGAAGGCCCAGTCTTCTTCAAAGATGCTCCCTGGAAGGCTGTTTGATCCTGGGGCCCGTTCTTCCAGATGCTCTTCAGGATGTTACGTGCAGTCTCTTCAGTTACCTTCAATGGACTGCGGTCGAAGCCTTCTAGTGTGGTGAGCACCAGGGGCTTGTTGGGGATGTTTGCATTGCCCGGATCATTCTATAGTTTTGCCACGTACGTCTCCCGTTAGATGGCCAATACAGGGTTCTCCTTGCTAGAGATTCAATTAACCAGAGTGTTAACATATCTTCAAAATTCCCTTATTTTGCTTGGCAACAGAGCTTGTATGTTTCCAGTGTTCCTCCATTAACCTTTTTAAACAGTTTCTAGTGGACCCATGTTGGTTGGTAACAAATTGCTGGCTGCTTTATGTATCCTGTGTCATCGCGCTGAGAGTGACCACTATTGAGACAGGATTGCAATCACCTGTAGGTCTCTGTAGTACCTGGTGACTTAGACATTTGTTTAGTAGGCCCTTACTTGAAAGATGTACTCCAATGTGGAGATATTTTTGAACGTGTGCCAGTCGTTATGTCTTTTCGATTGGTCGATCACAAATCAAATTAGTTGAGGCAGGCTTCGAGGAAGACTGTGGCTGGGTCTCCCTGATTTTTCTCATTTTGACCCAGACCGCGAAAATTTTACTCTCCAGCTATTACACTCTCATGTCCTGGGTGCTCATAGAGGAATTACTTTATCAGTGCAGTGATATGCTTAACACTGGCCTTTTTTAGCTCCCTGCAGGGACTGACATACAAGTTTATGACCGTATTCGGGATGGCTTTTCCCATTTAGTACCAATCCAGTTAGGCTCACAACTTGCGCGCCCCAAGGTGTTTTGTCCCACTGTCTACTTTCAGCTGTAGATCTGGTTTTACATATATTGTGAAGCCACCTGTTGGTCTACCAAACAAGTTTTTTCTTTTGAGCTGGCATGTGAATTATTTGGAACCCTGGGATGGAGATTGTCGGCCAAGTTTCATGGAAGCACAGTATATCGGCAGAGTTTAGGTACTCCAGGGTAGTTGAATTTGTGATGAGGGAAGACAGGCCCACCTTGTTCCAACTAATTACCTCAATGGTGGATCTTGACAATTTTGCCTTTGTCCCGTTTCGGCCAAAAACTTGACTGCCCCTTGGTAAAAAGGGCTGTGTAGAGCCAAGCCCAGTCTGACTGACATCGACCAGTGCGTCCTACATGCATCTCCTAACTTTGACTGCCTGTGCCCTTTGCCAGTTGTATTGTGAGCCTTTTGTCCATTGATGGGAGAGTTATTTGAAGTGTTCTCTCAAGCTGCTACATACTTCTGTATTGATATGGTGATTGGTTGATTGTGAGACAAAACATGCGGCTATCTTTCTTTCACAGGCTTACTGATGAGTAGCCCCCATTCTTTGAATTGGGGATCTTTGATGAGCATCCTTTCCACATTGTCAGGCCACTTTGTTAATGGGGATTCTTTTTGGCTGATCCATTTGTAAGTCTTAAAGTTCACAGATGTTAGTGGGCTGATGTGAGATGAGAAAGGGATGGTATATTGTGCAGGAGGTGGATAATGTGCGACCTAAAGAGGGTATCCCACGGAACCCACATTATATATTCTGGGGTGAATATTGGGGTTGTCGTTTTATTTACCCTCAAACACTCCTTGTTATCTGCACTTTCGTGCGGCCCTTGCGATGGACAACTTGTTTTTACAAGTTGTTTGTGTTGTAGTCCTGGGCTTGGCACGTTCTTTTATTCTGCTAAAGCAACCTCCTTATGCCATATGGTTTGTTGGGCAACGGGGTTATGGCTATTCTCTCCGTGTGGTGCGGTCAGTGGCAAGTTGACGCTCTGCTTTGTCTCTACTGCCAATGCTGAGTTAATTCACTGGGAGGTTTGCAGGTGCCCCCCAGGGCTTGTTGTAAGTGGAACAAGTGCCTCCTTCCCACCTGCCATCTTTGACACTAAAGGACAGTCCGTTTGTTTAAAGCTTTCTTGTTTGACAGCTCTCCTTTTGATGTTAAAGCACATCGCCTGGGCATATGTTTTCTGTTTGAACATTTTGTGCTGTTTTCAGTGTTGTCTGGGTGTCAGTTAGTTTCACCCATACTGTCCCTAACTGATTGCAGTTCATATGGGTCAGCACTTTCTAAGTTGGCTTGCCTTTCTGCCACATTTTCCAGTTGATTTGATTGAGAGGAGTGTTTGGGTAAACTGTGTGGCACTGTTTTTTTGGGGAAATATCTGATAGGTCTCTAGTTGCTCCAAATTATCGCCTATACTATTATTTCCCTGCTTTTCTGGCTTAGACAGTAAGGGTTGCTGCTGGAGGGTGGGGAGGGGGTTTGCCTGTTGTGACTCAATCTATTCTTTCTTTTGCTGTTCTTGAATGTTTTATTTAATCTCTTCTTTTAATGTTGTGACAGCTGTGTCTGGTGATTAAGCAGGACAGCATCCTTACTGCCCACAGTAGAGTTAGTCATTATTTAATTGCATCTTTGTGCCGCTGCCTCTCTGGGGGTGGGGGGGGGGGGGGTCGTGGTCAAGCGCTTGTCATTCTGCAGCATATTATTAATTTCATTTACCATTTCCTCTACGCTGACATTTTGTGTTTCTGGGGCCATAGGTGCAGTATTGCGTGTGGCAGTCCAGTTCTCAGTGGGTTTCCTATCCTTCGTCGCCCCTGGCTTTGTTTCAGCCATTTGTTGCCACTTTTTGTGTTTCAATCATTGGTGATTTTGCAGTAATTTATCAACGTAGTTAATATATCTGTCAAAGTGGTTAGTTTATCAATTAAGTTGTTTGCACTGCTGACTGCCACCCCCGATCATTGCATTTCTTTGTCTAACGGTCTATTTTCATGCTTGGCATGTCTTGCTTCCTGTCAATCGTTTGCACAGGCTCGCCCAAAGCATGCTTTTATTCTACTTAGATCTCCCGTTTATGCAATTGCCAGTTAAGCGCTTTGGACACTGCTAATAGAGAGGAGTTGATTGTAGTTTATAGTAGTCAGGACTTTCCCCGCTTGATGCCTCTGAACTAGACGAGTATTCTCCTGTAAATGTTGAACTAGATGCTGCCCTTGTTTCTGCTTCCATGTGGTTAATCTTGCCTTTATTCTCTTGTGTGGGCATGATACTTGATTGCAACTGCCCCATACTTGATTTTTGATTTTTCCAAGGGAGTGGAGCCGATCTGGTCGAACCTCACACGTGCTTGTTCCTGTGATGGATCAAATTGGAAGGGGGCTGGCTGGTGAATCATTGCTTCTGTTAATACTTCCAGGTTGCGTAGCAGTGTGGTCAAGTTGTCCACAGGTGGACACTCCCTGCTCTTGTCTGAGGTAGCTATGATTTGTTTAAACCAGGCATCTGAGTGATCTCGTCCATAGCTATTTTATCCGAACCTACGTCTGTTTATTAATTGTTGTGGAAATCTCTATCACCTCTAGGACATCACCCTCCCCCACAGACCTGCTTGCTGTGCAGGCCTTTGTGATTTAGTTACTTCTTTCTAGAGCCGTCTCCGCGAGCTCTATCATCTCTGTAGCAGTGTCTGATTCTAGGCCGTCTGGACCCTCTGGAGCATCCTGCCCCGTGGGACTTTAGTGTTTTCTCCCACGCCAGCCCTCACTCTTGTAAAGTAATTGTGTATCAGGTTTTTGGTTGCTACTGATCCGAGTGCCTGGGGTCCTTGGAGACATTTACCCATAGGCCCACCCTGGCCACTTTATCAGGTTTCACCTCCTGTGTTGAGTCAATCTCTGATTTTGTTTTATCTTCATTCTACGTAGACCTAGTGCACCGCTTTCCTCACAGAGCTCCTGGCCTCCTGCTTCTGTATCTGTTTGTTTTTATTAATATCAGTGTGTTACCAGCAACCTCAGTCACTGTGGAGCTTTGCCTTACTGACTTTAGCGTCCTTCTGGTTTTTATGCTGTTCCTGCATCCCTCAAATACTCAGAGGGCTAGCTTCCATCTTGTGCCAAATACTGAAATCTTCTGGTGTGTTTTGTGTTGCCTGAATAATGGCCTTGGACGCCTTAGTTGCTTTGGGGATGCCAACAAGCACCACAGCTTATGCCATGAATCTTTAACACCGCTGAGAGTTCAGTCAATGCTCAGGCAATATGCACTTGCAGTGGACCTTAGTTATCAAGTGGAGGTTTACATGCTCCATACTGTTGATAATGAGACAACTAAGTTTGACATAGGTGGAGTAACGGCTGCTGATGCTTCTGCAATTTTCTGAAGCTTTTCCAATTTTGCCTACCAATTAAACGTTGTTGGTAGTAGTCTTTATAGTAATAGTAGTCTTTCTATCTTGTGGACGTTACTGCACACTGCTCCAATATGTGCCTAGTCAGCGCCGTCACACCCCCTAGTGCATCCTGCAAATCCTGTGGCCTAGGGGGGCACGAACACCACTCTGCTTAGTGGTCCTTAGAAACTTGAGGCGGGAGGGTTTGAGGAGAAAGGGTTTGCGCAGTGGCTCTTAACCCTTGAGGATCTTAAGGATCTTCAGGAACTTTCTGATACAGGCATCAATAATGGTTGCCCAAACCAAACAAATAATGCCTAGGTCAGGTGGTGTCCGGTAGTGTGTGACAGCGCAGAGTGCTGTAACCTGTGTGCACCACACCGGTGCAAATGCTGAGCTGATGCTAGCTGGGGGGTGACGGCAGGTGCAGGAGCAGAAATAGGGCAGGTGCTACTGTAGGAGCCGGGAACAGAGGTCTAGGAAGTCAAAAAGATGGCCAGTCGAGGGAGTTCAATGAAATGGTCAGAGGGGAGGTATGGTTGGTGGGAGCAAGCTGCCCTGGTCTGCTGCTGGCTGCTTCCGCCACTCTCCAGCAGAGTCCGCAGCTCTGAGCCTTGCCTTCCAACTCTCCCTGCCTACCCACTCTGCCTCTCTCACCGCACTCTTACTCTGCTGCTCCTGCTTCTCAGGCCTTGAGTTACTGCTGTCTCCCCAGCTGCTAGCGGTTACTCCTGTGCGGTATAAGGCAAGGGCTTTCCGAACTCTGCGTGCGCTCTGCTGACCTCCAAACTATGACTGCAACTGGGACGGCAGTGACAGGGCTCTTTGCTCACTCCTCACTTCTCCACGTCTCGCAACGGGTTGTGACAACAATTCTGTCATGCAAACTCCAAGCTGCACGCTACAAACAGATGGTTTCAATGTAAGTAAGGTTTTCCAAATATAAAAAACAAAATCCCCTACCATTGTGTCAGTTATCAGTTGAAGAAGATGACAAGTAGTGCTCAGCCTGAACTTTACACTTAGAATAAAAAAAGCTTTCCAGACTGTATTTTAATGAAAATTATCCATGCTATAGTAAAATACATGAACCACTTTTGTCTTTTTGTCTTAGCAACAAGTTGCAATCAGTATGCCCCTGTGAGGGACTTCAACATTTCTTAAAAACATGTTGAACAACACTGTCCCATAGACAAAGTTTGATTATTTCAAATTAGATACCAGTAGTGCAGAATGTGTGTCCACTATGAGCCCCTTTATTAATACATCACTACAGGAAAACACATTTGGTGACAGCTTTTCTGACTCTGGACCAACAGGCCCCTGTGTAAACACATATGAGGACAAACCCCTTGGTTGCAGCCAATTGAAGAATTACTTTTTAGAGGATGTTGAAATCTCTCAATTAACAGTAATGGTTTATCTTAGTGATTTCCTGGAGATGTGCTTAATTATGACCCTTGTATATGGTTTAAACATACATTGTTTTGAATTTTCACAATGGAAATCAAACAAACTAGGGTTTAGGATTGACTCCTGTGTGTGCTATGTTATCACGACTTCTGTGCTCAGTTTTCTCTTGCATCATTCTTCAGGTGATGAGGATGAAGACTGTTGCTGGGGGGGGCGGCACTGCCGAAAAGTAGAGGTCTGTGAATGAGGGATGAGCCACCTTTGATCGAGGAGGCCAGGCCTCTGCACAGACAGAAGGAAACAAGTGCCTTTTATTGACACCCATCTACCAAGTGCCTTTGCGATAGCTCAGTAAAAAGAAAAAATGTTCTGAATTGGACCCCTCAACTTTTAACTGGAATTTCTGTCCTTTAATTCTAGCATCTCTTAAACCACCCCCTTCCCCCAAAAAACAAATGTTTAGTGATATTGTCACCCAAATGCTTGTTTCAGTGATGATCCTTGATATTTGATGTAGGTTTTGGTTGTGGGAAATGAAAGCATTTGTTTGATTCCACATTTCCTGGCTGTTTGTGATAATTAATCTGTGTGTACTGCAATCTCTTGGTATAGGTCTCTACTACACACTGCCTATTTTGTGTTGTTTTTACCTCAGGCTGATGATCTGCTCAATGAGATTAGACAGCTTAAAGCCGAAGCGAAGATAAAAGATGACAGAATCAGGCAATTAGAGAACCAGCTTGTAAGTACGACCTTATTGTTGTCAAAAGGAAGTATTCCACAGACATTTTTTTAGGTTGGTGAACAATCCCAGTGCTAAAGATATTTTCAAACATTTGTTCCCTGTTCTTAAAGTGACATTTTAGCAAATGTTTTCTATATGCACGGTTCAAGTATCACAGGCTACAAGAATAGCATATTTTCCTGTGCTAACAAACATTAGATGTTTAACTCTGTACAATCTTTTTATAGAGCATTTTTTTTACTCACACAAATTCCAGATTAGTACAATCCAAATAGTGATATTGTAGTGTTCCCAATTTGCATGGTCCACTATAGTAGGTGTTCCTCAATACATCAGTAACACCAGAATAGAAGATATTTAGCTTGCACAATCATTGTATGGCAGATGTTCCCAGTTTGCACTTGCAAACCCTCACTTCACACTCTTTACTATGCTTCTAAAAAAAATCCTTTCTATGCTACAAGGCAAGCTCCATCCACAACATTGCAATTTTTAGCTTACTCAAAATTGCCTACCCAAGCACTGTGCCTGGAGACCTCACCTTCATCAATCCTGCAGTCCTTCACCTAGGGCCTGCAGTTAACTCTATAGAGTAAATGTAAAACCACCCTTCAAACTGTGAGTTGGCAACTAATGCGAGAAGAAGGCACAATTTTCTCCCAATGGACATGATGTAAGTGAAAGAAGATGTGTTGATTTCTTTGGTGTTGGGCCAAGGATTTTGCCTTCCAACATTTTTAATGCCTAGCCTACTCCTCAGGCTCTTAAGTTCCTGTATTTTCTCATCAAGGAGACTAGAAATAGACTTTGTTGGGCCTGTCAGCAGTATACCTAATCCCACTACTTGAGGTTGGTTGAGGTTACTACGTGATTCACTGTAGAGGATATTAAATATTAGTGCAGCATACTAGCCTTTATTCCATAATAATAATGATAGTAATAAAGTTACCTGTATAACAATTTCTATCCAAAGCTCTTTACAGAGCATTTTTATATAAACTGTTACTGAATAAAATTTGAAACTTATTATATCTGCCTCAAAAGGTTAAAGGCTGAATCGGTCTTTCAGAGATGTGAGCTTGCAACCTGAAGTGCTCACTCGAGCATTTCAACAGTGAGCACTTTACTCACTGAGCTCAAATTAAGTTGTTTTCTCACATTTGACTGTTGGTTACTCAGATCCTGAATTCTTTACAGCAAGGTATTTCAAGTACTCCTACATTACTCCTTTTTAGGTCAAGCCTACTAGACAGTGCAAGCTGTCTATTTGCTTAAGAACTATTTTGAGCTTACAGTGTGTATAAAAGTCTGCCCATTGCCTATGTCGGTTGACTTAATTGTCACTCTCTTGGTTGCTGCTGATTCAATGGCTTTCCTTCCTCTTCTTGTGTTTGTCCATCTTCTGAAGCATAGCTTCTTTACGATCCTTTTGATTGGATAATTTGTATCCTTCCACTGAACACATTTGATTTGTGGAACTGCTTTTTAGGTCTTGACTGTCACCATCGTATATGTTGTCTGCTAGGATGGGTATTGTTTACTGTAAAGGGCTTAGAGCATGCCCATGGCTTACAATTCATTGGCATCATTGTCACTCTACTTAGTTGCTTCCTAATTGGCCAGCCCGTGCCAGGCATAACTTCCTTTTCTTTGTGTGGAGCATGGACCAAGCATAGATTGGTTAATCTTAATTAGTGTTCATCCGCTGCTTATGCTATGATTTGGGTGCTATTTCTATCTCTTAGAGACTTCTAGCTGCAGATTTCTTACCTTAGAATATCCCCCGGTGTCTGACTGGATGTAGAAGATTTTTTTGCAGTACCCCTGCCTGCCGGTAGGTGGTTTCATTTTGAGTCTGTGTTTGCGCCAAAAGTGACATACACAGTACATATTTAGGTGCCACCTCGGCCTACTGACGTCCGTTCTTTCCATTCTGTGCCAGATAGCTCTGTTTGGGTCAGTGCTACCCCTCAGTCCCTTTTTGACTGGCTTTTTTGTAATGAGAATTATTTTCTGGTGTGATGTAGTCGCCAAAGAAACTGGCTAGTTTCCCCCATGTGGGGCCTGTCACAGGCAAATATCTGTTACAGACACCAAATTGGAGTGTGTGTGGTGCTTGGAGCAGGACCACAACTCCAAGTTTTGTGAGGACAGTCTTGCCTTCCTCTCCAACTGTCGTTAGTCAACTCCGCAATGCTTCGGTCCCAATTGAGCTGAATGTCCTATGACTGTTCGCGAAGCCAATCCTTACGGTCATCATCACCCTCCAAATCATCAGGTAAGTCCCACAAGCACAACAAGGCAAAGAATTTGAAGCCTTCTTTGATTTTGCTGTGCCGGTCGAAGTCTTCCACCTAGACGCAGGAGCATTGGCACTCCAGGCCCTGTGAGTTGGTGGAACCAAAACCCGGGTCTACTTTGCACTTCAGTTTTCCTTGAGCCGGAGTGACCAAGGCCCAACTGAAATAGTTCTGTGAAGCCATGCACCCCAGCCCAGCCTCTCTGGAGTGACTTTTCGCCCCACGGGTGCAGGCAGGGTCCCTATAGGACCCAAACCAACAGGCTTGGCCTTGGCTCTATTCGAACCCAATGGATCCTTTGCCGGATCTGGAACGGAGACGCCAGCAAGACCAAGACCTTCCTCAGCTCCCACTCCATGCCAACGCCCTTAGGTGGGGCTACTTACATCGTTGTGCCCTTCTCTGACACGGAGCCGAACAGGCATCGTCTGACTCCAACTCCGCCACCGACCAGGCCCATGCTTCCCAGAGCGGAGCCACTGCCTTATTTGTTGGATAGGCCTGGATAGGGAGACAAATGGGTGGGGTGTGTTGACCCTTATGGTTACCAGCTCCCAGATGACGATCAGGACAAATGGTACGAGGAAGTGGCATATGCCAGTGGTTTAGAGACATCACCTTACACTGGCCTGGTCTCACCTCCGACCCTGGCTACAGAGGAGGCACTCTCTTTTGCAGTGGTGGTTTGTAAGGTGGCTGAGGTTGTGGACCTTCAGTTGCCCACAGTGGCAGTGTGAGACGAAGGTCTTGACAGAGGTGCCTCAGCCAGGAGTCTTCCCTTCTGAATCCCTACTCCACTTCAATGATACTCTTACAAACATCCTTCTCAGGGCAATAGTCCAAGACCTGCTCAGAGGCTCCTGTGCATTACATGACTGTCCACCCCCAACGCCCCACTCTTGGAGGACTCCAGTGTACTTGACCTGCACCCCACCGAGCTTGTTGGTCCAAGCCTCCGTTTCTAGCATTTCAGTGCCTAGATACCGTCATGAGTGACAAGCAGCGCTACCCCACCACCAATGCCACCCATTTATGATTGGCTGACTTAGGGCCATCTCTTCTTGCTCCATCATGAAGTGCATGATTCCTTAGCCAAGAAAGCTGTAGAGAGGATTCCTGCATCAGAAGTAGGTCATGGTTGTTATTCCCACTACTTTATGATGCCAAAGGAGGACTGGGGATTTTGTCCTGTTCTAGACTTGCACCTTCTCAACCTCTTTTTGAAAATGGACGTTCAAAATGCTCATGTTCCCTGAAGTTTTTTGTGCCCAAGCCCTGGGAGCTGAGTGATAGTATTGGACTTGGAGGACCCATATTTCCGCATCCCCATGTTGCATGCCCACAGATGAAACTTGTGGTTCACAGTGGGCTAAAAGCACTCTGTTTGCCAAGTTCTCTTTTGGCCTTACCAGTGCCCCTTGGGTGTTCACAAAAGTGATGGCTGCAGCTCATCTGCAGATGTCAGGGGTTCCAGGCCTCCTGTACCTCGATGATTGGATGTTGAAGGAGGATTCCCCACAAGCAGTCATCTCCAACCTTCGTGCATAAGGCAAACCTCCTGCACTTGCTGGGGTTCTCTATCAACATGTCAAAGTCTCACGTGACTTCCTCTCAGGTACTTCCTTTCATCAGAGCAGTTCTGAACACAGTGCAGTTTTGGGCCTGTCTCCTTAAGCGGCTAGTCCAGGATATTCAGGCTATGGTGCCGATGTTTTAGCCTCTATCCTAGAGTTTGGTGAGACTGACTCTGAGGCTCATGTCCTCCTGCATCCTGCTGTTTATTTGCAACTATTACTATATGCGGGTTCTGTAGTGGGGACTGATGTCCCAGTGGGCACATCATCAGTGGAAGCCAGATCTCGGAGGGAACTGCAAAAGGTCTACAGTGGTGTTTAACAAACGGCGGTTGGGTCAGTGGCAGACCCATCTTCCGTCCCCAGTCGTAGCTGACTGTAATGACAGATGCTTCACTCTTGGGCTGTGGAGGCAATCAGAGGACTCTGGCATCTGACAGAGTTCAGTCTCCATATCGTCTTGTTGGAGCACCGGGCAATTCGCTTGGCATTGAGGCATTGTTTTTCTTGGATCAAGGGAAGATTGGTGCAGGTGTTCACAGACAAAACAACCATGTGTTATTGTAACAAACAAGGTGGGGTGGGGTTGTGGACCCTTTGTAAAGAGGTCCTTGCATCTCTGGACACAACTGGAATGTCAAGGCATTTCCCTGGTGGGCAAACACCTGGTGGGCTTTCTGAAAGCCACATTGGATGAACTCAGTCTAGCGAATCACGAATGGCATCTCCATCTGGAGGTGGTGCAAGGTCTCTTTCAGCAGTGAGGACAGCCTTGGTTGATCTGTTTACCACTACTGAGAACGCACAATGTAAGCCGTTTTCTGCGCTGGAGTTTCCATGATAACTCTTGCTCTGAGATGCTTTTCATCTCAAGTGGAGCACCAGCATTCTGTATGCTTTTCCTCCAAAACAGCTCCTGCCCAAAGTTTTGCAAGAAGATCAGGAACAGTTGGGCCCAAGTCATTCCTGAGGCTCTGGATTGGGCACAGAGAGTCTGGTATCCTGAGCATGACTATCAGTCCTTCAGTCAGGCTGCCCCTTTGAGAGGCTCTTCTGATGGAGCAACAAGGAGGGCTCTGCACTTGACCCTGCGCACCCTCCACCTTCATGCATGACGATTGAGCACCAACAGTTAGCAGCTTTAGACTTTTCTCCTGAAGTCTGTAATGTTGCTCTGGCAGCCAGGCATCCCTCCACCAGGTCGGTATATGTCT
Organism: Pleurodeles waltl; assembly: GCF_031143425.1. NCBI lineage: Eukaryota > Metazoa > Chordata > Amphibia > Caudata > Salamandridae > Pleurodeles > Pleurodeles waltl. The sequence continues at coordinate 1,277,882,332 of NC_090445.1, forward strand.
ACTGCTGGGACAAGTTTGTGTCATGGTGTGCTTCCTATGACTTTGACCCCCTTTCTGCTCTTTTTTTGAGGTTCTATTGTTTACATTGTCTTTGGCCCTGCATGGCTTAACTGGGTACAGTTAAGGGTCATCTCTCTGCCATCTCAGCAGTTTTGCGGTTACCGGGCCAACCTTCTGTCTTTAAGTCACCTGTCATGGCTAGGTTCCTTAAAGGCCTGCACATATGTTTAATTATGCCTCAGTGGGACTTCAAGCTGGTCCTCACCTTTCTTGTGTGCACCGTTCAAGCTTCTACCAAATTACCCTCCTAGCCTCCTGGCAATAAATATTATTTTTTAGTGGCCATAACAGATTGGTCAGCGAATTGCAGGCACTCTGCTTACTCTCCTTATACCATCTTCTATCTGGACACGCTGATTTTCTGGACACATGCCTCTTTCCTTTTGAAGATTGTGACTATCCTTCCTTGTAAGTCAGAACATCACCCTGTCTACCTTCTTTGCTCTGCCTCATCGCTCTGAAGGGGCTCCACCATCTAGACCCAAAAAGAGCACTGTTGTTCTACCTTGACCACACAAAAGAATTCTGGGTGGATGATCAACTGTTTGTGAGCTATGTAGGAGCAACAAAAAAAAAAGGGAAGGCAGTGCAGAAAAGGGCCATCTCACAATAGATTATTCTATGCATTAAGATCTTCTACTCATTGGTCAAGAAGTGCCTTCTTGAGGGCTTGCAAGCTCACTTCACCAGAGCAAAGCTGCAACCTCTGTGTTAGTGCTTGTTGTCCCAGTCCTGGACATCTGTCAGGCAGCAATGTGGGCCTCACTGCACATGTTCACCAAGCACTACTGCATGAGCAGTCAGGTCCCCTGTGACGGGCACCTTGTCCATTTAGTCCTGATTTAATTGGCTTCACAGTCCCACCCCATGGATGTATTCCATAGGTATCTTCTCTAGGGTAAGGCATCCTGGGCCAGAAGTCTCTACCAGATGAACAAACTACTTACCTTTGGTAACACCTTACTCTATATGTGGTCGCAGATTCCTTACCGACCCACCCATCCTCGCTGCTCAGCAAACAGTTTATGGTGTAGAGGACGCCTAGGCTTGGCATTCCAGTGGTCAGTGCTCATCAAGGCTCTACGCTCCTAGCATGGAAAGTCGCAAAAGTTACTGATGTGATTGCGCCAAGGTGGCACCTATATTAGTGCCACTTGGACGACGCCCACATGGAGCCGTAGAATGCTACCGACCAGCATGCAGGGGTACTGCTTGAAAATCTTCTGACTCCAGTGTGATGCCTGGGGATATTCTATAGTAAGGAATCTGCAGCTAGATAGTCTCTTCAAAATAAGGCATTGCCAAATGAAAGTAACTTGTTTTGAACTGCTGCACTTTTTATATACATTTGTTTTATGTCTGTTATGGTTATCACTGTACACTTTTCAACTCACTTCCTCTCTTTACAGTTCTTGTGCTAAGTTCTCCATTCGTTTTATTTACTACTTCTTCTACTGCTGAACTTTTATGGTCATCTTTTTTTGTATAATTTTTGATTACTTATTACCGTACACATTCATATTTCAGGACACTTCCCTGTTTCCAGTTCTCATGCTGTTTTCTTCATTCTGTTTTCAAACACATTTTTGGTCTACTACTCTACTCCACCCTACTTTATTCTTCTCCACTATACTCCATGCCCCTCTGTTACCCACTCCATGCCACTCTATACTGCTCCACTCGATGCCACACCACTGTACTCCACACCACTCTTCTCCACTTTATGGCACTCCACTCTACCCCACTTCAATCTCATTCCTTTCCACTCTATTCCCCTCTGTGACACAATGCCACTCCACTCCCTGCTGCTCCACCTGACGCCTCTCTGCCACTCTACATTGCTCCACTGCACATCGCTCCACCCTAAGCTACTCCATTAACTCTACATCACTCTACTCCATGCCATTCCACTCTACGCGATTCCACTTCACTCTAAACCACTCCATTCCACTCTACTCCACTCCATTCTGTGCCACTCTACACATGCACCAATAGTCTGTGCCCCTCTACTATGCCTCTCCACAATACCCCATGCCACTGCACTCTCCACTCTACGCCACTCCACTCTGTTAATTAACGCCACTCTTGTCTGTGCCAGTAGCTTTAGCCATGTTGACGAGTCACCACAGTGCTGTACTACATGGCAAAAAGTAATTGGCAAACTTCCGTCAGTAGCTCTTGTGTAGGCAAGACCTATTGGTTTTGCCAATGCTTGTTTTCTTTTTCAGTAAGCAACCAAGGAGGGTATGTAATTTCTAGTGCTCTCCCTAATGTGCTGCTTTGACCCTCAATTACGCTGGTGCTCCTGCTCTGTGTTGCTCCCACACCTCCCAGCTTACTGTAAAAGCACAGCAACAGTGTTATTTTGGAGTGGGGTATGGTTGAAAAGCTGATTTTAGAGGTTGCTTTTGTTTTAGCTCCAGCATTCCACAAATCATGGGAAATTACAAGCTTTGGGGCACACAGGTTTTTATGGCACTAGGGGATCTGCTACACTCAGATGGGGTCAGAGGAGGTGTGCTTGGCATGACACTTCTCGTGGAGACCCTTACATCTGCTTCATGTGTTACTGCAGAGGAGCAAATAACTGAATCATGTGGGAACTAAATTAGGTGGCTCAGGTCTGACACTTATTCTTATTTTTTAAATTCTGTTCAGAGATTCCTGTGAGTAAAACAAACAAATTGTAATTTTTAATATGTGAAACCATTAAGTAAAATGTACATTGTTATGATACCCTAAGATATGTTTGCTTTTCTTTCAGTATTTTGAAATATGTGTTTTCTTGTTCCTGTTACTTTTTGTAAACAGTATACCACAGTTAAAACTGGCAAAGCAAACATCTCAGGACTCGCATTATTAAGGCGAGACCTATTGCCGTTTTCTGTGTTTTTAAAAAAAAAAATTATATTGCCATCTGAGCTCCACAGAACACATTTCTTCAGGTTTGTAGTGGGGGAATCCACTGTCATTTAAAAGCCTTGTATTTTCCCTTGTTTCTTTTTGGTCCATCGTAAACCACCTCAATTGAAAGGAAAGGCAATCAACCTCTTTCTATAAAGTGATGACTGGTTAAGTGTAAACTCAGGAGTTAAGGCTCCTTCTGTTCCAGGTTCTGATCACCATGCTTAATCAAAGGCACTTTGAGTGTGAAGAAACCTATAATTTCAGCCCAGAGCTTGCAATATTAAAAACTATTCATACCACACAACTTGGGAAAACCTTTCCTCCACCAGAAAACACCCTCTTGATGAAGCTGCTTAGGGGAGTCTGCCTCATTGTGATGCCAATGAAGAGATCCAATCTGAAAGTCTTACACGTGCCACTCTTATCACTGGATCAAAGAACACTATTGCATCGTTTTGCAGCATTTCAGTGAGTAAACATCAGAAGCCAACCTACTACACTTAGTTCAGTTGCACCAGTACAGAACCGGATGTAATTATTGAGTCCTCAAACTGGGGGTGGCCTGCCACATTGCATTCTTTGGAATCCTACGGTTTTCAAAGGTTGCTCTCAGGCATACCTACGCCTTAAAGGTAAAAGCTTTCTTCTGGTTTAACAGCAAATGTCCCTGCCCTCCGCAGGACTCAGCAGGAAGAGTCACACTCTGTATACATCGCATCACATAGCTATGCATTTATATCAACAAACAGGCTAGTATCAAATGGAGATACCTATACCTGCGGGCAATGTGCCTTTGCTTAGGATGAAAGAACCTGTTTCCATGGGAGAATAGATGGTGACTTAATCTTTCAAAAGCGTGGAAGATCCCTGCAGTACTCTCCCATTACTCCCATCATGTTGCTGTGTCAATAAATTCTCCAGAATCAGCCCCAGTAAATTGATTCTAGTGCTACCTTTCTGACTAAGTCATATCTGATTATTGAGACTAAGGACCTGGCAGAGGTACACTTCTGGCCCCGTATTGTTCAGAATAGCCTATCACAGATAGTGGCGTCTTTCGGGGTGAGGAGGCAGGTAAGACTATGCCCCAGTTGCAGTTATCCTGGCTGTTTTTGTGACTCACCACTTTTCACTGGCCACGTTTTAATTGTGAAATATCAAACTGTGTGTGAATCATATGCTACACCTCACCTGTGGCTGAGAGGGTATGGATGTGAACAGATCAACATCAGAACTTTCTTCTGCAGCGTTGGTCTGTGCATGCCCAGCAACCAACATCTACACCAAAGAAATTTCCCCTCTCTCCTTTTCCCGCATAGTAGCAGTGAGCTTTTGCTGCAGGGATCCATCACCAAAATGCCCCACAATTCTCGAGAGGCCCTGCCTCTTCTTGCAACTCTGGGCCAGGCTGGCAAACAACAGCACTGTGAAGGCTGGGTGGCCTGCTCTGCGGACAATGCAGACAAGAAAACACTGTTGTTGCTTTCCCGGGCCTGCTGTGGTGCAGCTTCAGTTGAGGGAGACGGGCCAGCAGCATGAGCAGGTAAGCAGATCTGAGCCACAGCCAAGAGTTCTTGAACAATTTGATGCATGTACTTACAGTTGCCACCGACTCCCTTTACATAATATCTAGTATGAATACAAATTCATGACATTTCTTTAAAATTTGGAATGTTTCACTTTTCTATCCTAACAGTGATGCCATTAGTGAAGTGATAAATCAGTTGCCATGTCACCCACATATAAATATGACCAGTATTGTTATTTTAGGTTGAGTATCTTTATAGTGTATCAAACCAGATAAAAGAAAGTTGCACATCCTGAAATTATTTCAAGGCACTGTCTGATATGATGAGCATGCTAAGAGGCACAGTCAAGTAAATTAAGTTGCTTATGATCACACAGTTCACTGAAATTAGGAAGCAGCCAATGAACCATGGTTTTGTGACCAGTAATTCTTATCCATTGAATTTCACAAGGGAATACCATTTATAATTTTAATGAAGAAATATAGTTTGTAAATCTGCCCTGATTAGTTCTACATGTCCAAAGTGTGGTATATATTTAGGTATAATTATATATGACTGTAAGTACATATTATTATATATATATATATATATATGTGTGTATGTGTATATATATATATATATATATATATATTCATGTTGGATGTGCACATTCTTCACAAATGCCTGTTGTAAGAGGCCCCATCAGTTGTTTTTTTTCCCCTGTGGCTCTTTCTTTTCATTTTTTATTTGGTAGAGAAAATATCATACAGTTGGTATACTATACCATACAGTGTAAATCAAGAAATAAACATTAAAAAAAAAAACACAAAGAAGACATTTCACAATGACAGTCTCTCCAAAACCACAATAATTATCATAGAATAGATTATTTATTGATACATGCCATTCAGTCCATAATCAGCGCTCAATATTAAGGCATTTTGTTCCAGCATTAACTTTAATAATATACATTTCCAGCCTACTTAATTTAGAGAATTGATTTCACCGAGGGCTAACTGTTGGGAAACTGGGGTTCAGCCATACCCTGGCTATACAAAGTCTTACGGAGAATGTCATAAAGAGTACCAGCCCAGAAAATATGATGGGTATCCTCCTTGAACATCTAAGTATTACTTACTCAGGGGTCAGGTATACCCTCAATTGTATTACTCTAGAAATGTCTTCAAATACCGAAACCTAAAAACTCAGTATACCACCACAGTGCACAAAGATGTGCATTGTGTCCGCCATATGTTCCCCACACCGAAAACATGCAGAATTAGCTTGGTAGCCATATGTGTATAATCTTTTAGGACTGTAACAAATATCCTAAATGATCTTGTAATGATGCACTTCAATCTAAAAATATTACCTCCATGATTGAGCTTAATTGAGTCCTTTAGATTAGCTATTCTACCACTATGGATATTTTCACCGCCCTTCTTGTCCCAAAACAGGTAGTGTATCTGGTTAGTTTAGGGTTAACAGCTCAAATAGTTTCCCAGTCCTTCCCATTTGCTGATTACTGTGAAGTAACTCTATCTTCTGTATCTTGGACAGGAACAAACTGTAGTTTTGTTGCCCAGAACTACTGCATCTGTGTATACTTAAATATATCATTTATTGGATTTTATATAGGGCTACTAATTGAGTGCAATAGCAAAATTGATTTCCATAAAAAAGTTGTCCTACAATTGGAAAGTGAGATTCCACCCGTTGTCAGAGGAATGAGTGTGAGAGAAAGCTGGAAAGTCTGCATTGTTTTAGAGAGAGATGGATTTTGTTATCGGAGGGATAGCAGTTTAGCCCTTTATATATTTCCAGACGGTAGCAAATACTGAAAGTGTCTTAACACGTTTCTGCTAAAATATGAAGCATCAATAAAACCAATGTGAAAGCCCAACTTGGAGTATAATGGTCGAATGTACCATGTATTGTGAAAAATGATAACCTTAGATACTCAGTCTGCAAATTTTGCCCAGTAATAGAATATTAAAATTGGGAAAGTTCAGTATATTCCTCACCATCTGAATACTCCCCCAGGAGTCAAACTGGATCTGGAAACTTTTCAGCAGTACCGCTGTTCTCTGATAGGTGGTGGTGTGTGGCTCCATGCCAATGTTTCACTCTGAAAGTGACGTGCGATGCTGCATGAAAGTGCCACCCGTTTGTGCTGACATTTCTTTTTTTCCATGCTTTCATACATAAATCCTCTTCTCCCTGTTTTGACCAAAGAACTTCCCACAAATTATCACTTTGAACTGCGCTGGTCTCATTTGGCCTCCCATGCCAATAATGTTGTAGGCAGATGGACAGCTTATAATGCATCCAACCCTAAAGTTAATCTGCCATAAATTTGATTGAAGTTACACACGCCGACAGTTATGCAGCCTCTTGTTAATACCTCTGACAATACTTCACCCTTAACACATGGTAGGGACCAGTCTTTACATAATATATGTGGCTTGGATGAACTATGAGGAGGGTAATGATTCTGTTCCCCAGTATGATGACAACAACTAGCACGAGGACTTACAAGATGTCACTGAGCTTGACATTTTGCCTGATACTTGGCCAGGTCCTTGTACGAAGAAAAGTACTCCTTTCGCTGTCATGATGTAACGGGTAGCTGAAGGACTTACAAATGCTAGCCATGGAGGTTAAAACTAATGTACTAACAACAGTATTACAACCTGGTAGGGCTCCCACTCAGCCATTGTTACCCTTTAACTAGACTCCTAATTGACACCCTTCTGAGCACTTGGACCAAACTCTGTTTGTGACTGCTAGTCAGTGGACAGGTTGTCTGTTCTATCACCCTGCACCTAGGGACCCAGCCTTTCTAACACAACATACCATTCCGGAATGTCTGGTGGCCTAAGCTTCCACCACCAGGGTCAATCCAAATGTTTTCTCTGCCACCCCCCAGTTTGTTGAATCCAAGTGAATTCAGAGTTTTGGCAAAATAATATTTGCCACCACGAGCCTTGCTCTTAAGTCGGTCAGTGCCAGCTTTCTCCTTGGCCATTATTCCCATGCCTTTGGGGACATGGTTGCTCAGATTTTATCAGATGTTTCAGATGACCTTCAGGAATCTCTCACTGAGGCAATTGAGGACTGTTGACATGTAGTAAAATGTGTAATATGCTCAGGAGTAGACGCAACTGATTGGAAAATGTCATGGGCTCCACATGGAATCCACAAGCTTCTCTGGTATCCTCTAGGCATCTTCAATGGAATTGTCTTTTGACATATCGCGCCTTTTTGAGATAAAACAAACTCAACCTTGGAGTATTTTAAAGAGAGCAGCTATTCAGTGCATTGCTTGGGCTAATCTGCTTCCACGAGGCAATTACACCAGCAAATTCGGCCTGTTTCTGGCTGTAGTGGAGGTTTTCTTGTCTGTCAGGCCAAACTCCTCTTCTGTTGCATCAGGCTTTTCAGCTGTTTTGTGGCCGCAGTTCCCAGTGACATCGAGATATGAAGGGGCAACGGGTAACTCAGTCCCCCTTACCTCCAGTGGCTGCAATTTCAAAACCGCTTTAGTGCATCTGACATCATGCAGCCACCATGTTAAAGGGGGTGGCTGGCCATCACAGTGAACAAGTGGGTCCTTCTCTGGGGAAATGTCCTTCCTTTTCTTTCGACCTTGCTGCACCTTCCACTGCCTTCAGCGTGGCTGACGAAGGACTAGCTGTCTGTTTTACGGCAGGAAGTGAAGTACCTTTTGGCCAAAGGGTCCATAGAGGGTTCTGGCCTCAGTAGTAGGAGTTTAGTGTTACTCTGCTACTTACTTGTGCTGAAGAAGGGCTGAGGCCATTGAACCATTTTAGAGCTCTGCCCTGTCTGTCCCATCTTCCGGAAGGACAAATTCAAAATGATAACATCAAAATGATAACATTAGCCCAGGTTCTGTCTGTCCTGGACCCTGGAGACTGGATGGTGGTGTTGAAACTCTGTAGTGCTTATTTTCACATCTCTGTCCTGCAAGCCCACATGCGCTCTTTGACGTTCATGATGGCCAAGTGTATTTTCAGTTTGCACTGCTCCCCTTTGGAATGCCCCTCGGGCACAAAAATAATGGCAGAGGTTGCAGCACATGTACGGAGGTCGGGGTACGAGTCTTCCCCTACTTTGACTACTGGCTCCTGAGAGCAAGCTCGCACAAGGCAGTAGCCAACCTTCTCTGGATGACAGCAAGCCTCCCAACATCATTGGACTCACTATCAATGAGCCAAAGTGATACCTGACCCCCTCACAGACTCTCCCTTTCATTGAAGCAGTTATGGATACCTTTGCTGTGGAACAGAGAGTCCAGGACATTCTGGCTATGATCCCAATGTGTCAGCCTCGTTCTGGATCTCAGTGCTGATGTTGCTGAAGCTGCTGGAATTGTTGGCCTCCTGCGTCCTGCTTACGTCACATGGTCTTTGTAACATAGAGGATTTGCAGTGGGACCTAAAATTCCAGTGAATACAGTGTAGGAAAGTACCTTCTTTTTGGCATGGTTGCCCACACTTTTTGCCTGCTGTCAGTAGGCTTAGACTGTTTTCACTGGGATCCTGCAAACCAGGACCCCAGTGATTGCGCTCTCTCCCTCTAAATTTGGTTGTCTTGGATTTTGCACACCCCACATTTGGCATACTGGTGCCCTCTTATAAGTCCCTAGTATATGGTACATACGTACCCAGGGCATTGGGGCACCAGGGGTTCCACATGGGTTGCAGCATGTATTATGCCACCCATTGGAGCCCATGCAAAATGTGTCTGCAGGCCTGCCATTGCACCCTTTCTCCACAAGTAACTGCATCAGGGCACTGTAAGTCACCCCTATGATAGGCACTCCTAGCCCAGAGGGCAGGGTGCAGGTCCCTGTGTTTGAGGGCACCCCTGCATGAGCAGAGGTGCCCCTACGAACCCCAGTTCCATTGCACTGGACTTCGGAAGTGCGGGGAAGCCATTTTACTGGTGTACTGGACACAGATCACTACTTGTGTCCAGCTACACAATGGTAACTCCGAACCTGGTTATGTTTGGTATCAAACATGTCAGAATCATACCCAATACCAATACTGTGGTCAGTATTGGTTGTTTGATTTCAAGCACTCTGGGGGCTCCTTAGAGGACAAAGGATTTCCTGTGGGAAAGGGAGGCAACACCCTCTCCCTTGGAAATAGGTGTTACAAGGATTGGGAGTGGTTCACTCCTCAAGCCACCGGTTTGCTTTGAACAGCACATTTGGTGCCCTCCTTGCATGAACTGGTTTGCACCAGTCTGGTGCGAAACTGGACAAAGGAAAGGGGAGTGACCACTCCCCTGTCCATCACCACCACAGGGGTGGTGCCCAGAGCTCAATATGTACAGAGGCCCCTGGGAGCAGGTCAGGCAGGTGACGTCAGAGTCCTCCTGATAGGAGGTCACCTCACTAGGTGACCAAACCTCCTTTTAGGGCTATTTGGGGACTCCCATGAGGTTGAGTCCCCAGATTCGACATGCAAGATTCCACCAGGACTCCTCTGCATAGTTTACTTTGTCTTTTGGCCCCTGGAACCGTAACTGGACTCTTCAGTAACTGACAAAGCTGCAGCTCCAGCTAGAACTTTCCTTTGCAACTTTGTTTCTCCAAATCCTTCCAGCAACGGCTACATTTCCCCGGCTGTGCATCCTCTGGGGTCGACGAGATTTGAGCCTGCACCAAGAAGCAAGAAGGAATCTCCCTTGGAGTGAAGGAGTCACTCCCCTGCATCTGCAGGAAGCAACTGCAACGACTTCCAGCTACGTGGATCTGCTCTCCTTTGGAACTGCGTGGATCATGCATCACAGCTGGATGGCCTGATCCCCGTGGACCTCCCTACCCATTGTCCAACTTGGGAGACTGTAAGCCCTTGCCTCTCCTTGCATAACAGTATCCATGTGCACCATGACTCTTGCAGCTACCAAGGCTTGTCTGCTTCTGCTGCAGGGGATCTTCAGGCTCTGATTAGCCCCGGCCCTCAGCACTTCTTTCTGCAAAGCACAGTCACCTCTATGCTGCTCCAGCGACGTGGTACTCCTCTTCAGGTGTGTTGACTGGCCCTCACTGCTACTTACTGTGCCTGCTGCCAGTGTGTTGCCTGTGGGGGTAGCAACTGCTTCTGTTGGCTATCCTGACTGTTGAGGGTCGCCTCAGACTCCCCTCCAAGGGTTGAGTCCCCTGGGACTTGCTGGTCCTCTTCAGCCTTGCAACTCTTCTTTGGCTCCTCTTGCATTTCCCAAGGGTTGTTGGTGGTTCTCCTGCACCACTGACCAACTGCGACCCGACTACCAATGTGGGACACCAGCTGCACCATTCGAAGGACTCCTTTTCAGCTCCTGGGCTCCACAGCTGGCCGCCGCCTTTCCTCATCGACCGGGTTCTGCATTCACAGAAGGGTGTGTAGTGGCTCCTGCCCCCATTGGACACTCCATCGTGGACTGGACTTTGTCCCCTTCTTTTGCAGCTCCTCATCTACTGGAATCTGGCTTTGGTTTCTCTTGTCCGGCCCTGTTCTTGTACAATCCTTTTTCCAAGCCCTCCTGTTAGTCTTTGGGAAGACCAGGTACTTACCTCTGCTCTCCTGGTCGGCAGGGGTGGGGGCTCCACTCAGGTACCCGCCTCTCAGGGTTTCTAGTTCACCCAGCTCCCCTCTAACAACTCCACATCCTTGGGTGAGGGACTGCATCTCACATTCCACTTTCTTAGTATATGGTTTGGCCCTTCCTTAGGGCCTTTACTATTTTCACTAAGTGTTGCCAATGCTTGTTTTTTCTATGATAATTTTGGTTTGCTGTTGTGTGTATGTAATTAGTGTGTACTGACCTCCAGCTGGGGGGGGAACTGCCTATAAGTATTCTAGAGTTGTGTTACTATAATAAAGTACCTTTATTTTTGTAACATTGTGGTTCTTTCATGTGTGTTAAGTTGTTTTGTGAATATTGCGGTATTGCATAAGCTTTGCATGTTTCCCAGATAAGTCTTGGCTGCTCATCCACAGCTACCGCTAGAGAGCCCTGGCTACCTATGCACTGCCTACACTTCACTAATAGGGGATACCTGGACCTGGTATAAGGTGATGATAACCTAGGTGTACACCACACACCAAGCCCGCTTACACACAGCTTCAGGGAAATCTGATTGTATCCAGATATCGAAGGATACTGCAAATGATCTGCAGTTGTGGCTACTGAACTGCAATTTGATCAATGGCAGCCCCCTCTACTTACCCTCCACTTGAGCTAACAGTATTCACTAATGCATAGCTACTGGTTTAGGGAGGCAATTTGGGAGGGGTGGAGATCAAGGAGCTCTGGTTTCTGGTGGAGACTCAACTCCTCACCAACTTGTTGGAGTTAAGATTGATTTACATGTCTTGAAAGTGTTCCCTCCTACCATCAGAGGACAGCTGGCACAGCTGCTCATGAAGAACACCACCGTTGTGTGGTACTGCAACAAGCAGGGCGGGATGGGGTCCTGGGCCCTGTGCTAGGAGACCTTTCAGCTCTAATAGTGGCTGGACTGCCAAGGGGTTGCCTTGGTGGTGAAGCACCTGGCCATATTTTCAAACACCATTGCAGATTAACTCATCCACAAGCACTTAGTGTATAACATTTTTTGGCACAGGCGGTCTTCCAGCAGTGGGGAGAACCCTGGCTCACTCTTTATGCCACCGCAGACAACATGCAATATCATCAATTCTGCGTGCTGGAGTTTCCAAAGCAACTCTCGCTCAGAGGTGCATTCAGTCTAGTGGTTTTCAGGACTCATGTATGCCTTCCCATCGCTACCTCCACTGGTTCAAGTTCTGAATAAGATCAGGAACAACCTAGCCCAACTCATCCTGGTGGCATGGAATTGAGCCAGGAGTGTGTGGTAGCCAGACCTCCTGGGCATGATCATCTGTCCTCCGATCAAGCAGCAGCTTCGGGAGGATCTATTGTCGCACCAGCAGGGCAGGATTCTGCATCCGTGGCGGCACACTTTTCATCTTCATACTCGGCGATTGAGTGCCACAGTTGACCTTCTTCAGCCTGCACCCTGAGGTCATTGATGTCATCCTAGCGGCAAGGCATCCGTCCAGTAAATCTGTGAATGTCAGCCGTTGGGACCAATTCGTGGATTGGTGCAGCACCCAATAAATTAACCCTTTACAGGCAAAGTTTTCTGAAGCATTGCTATGGGCACTGTTAAAGGCTTCTTATTGGCTCGTTGGGCCTTCTTGTGGTTGCTGGATCATCCTTCATTATTTAGATCACCAGTTGTGATGAGGCTTTTAAACGTTTGCAGTATTTGTTCCCATCGAAACCCTTTGTGATAAGAGTGTGACTTGAAATTAGTCCTCCTGTTCTTGATGTGCACCGCTTTTGAGCTGCTCTACCGTTGCCCCTTGAGACTTATGACCTTAAGGACACTCTTTCTCTTCGCCATTACATCAGCTTGATGTGTGAGTTTACTTTAAGTTCTCTGTGTAAATCCACCTTGCACGACCTGTTTCCCTGGGCTTCCTTTCTACTTAAATTGCTCACTGCTTTTCATGTCTGTCAGACTGTCATGCTTCTGACAGGCAGTGCAAAAACGGTTGGATTGGTCTCTGCGCACTGGCTAAGATGCAGTCTCCAAAAGTCTAAAGCGCTCATTCCACCAAGGCTGAAGGTGCTACCACTGCGCTAGCAAGCAAATTCCCGTCCTGGATGTCTGTTAGACAGTTATGTGGGCTTCGGTGCATACCTTCATGAAGCACTACTGCCTTGAAAGTCACGTCCTTCAAAAGGGGCATTTTGCCCATTCTGTCATGTATGGCTTTTGGGTCTGAGCCACATCAGACACTCCACCTTGGGAGGTACTGCTCACAAGGTGAGGAATATGCAGTTAGAAGTATCAATCAGAAAAACAAGTGACTTACCTTTGGGTAATTACCTCTTGCCTTCCCGTTCTGTGAACTGGTCTCTTTTTTCCCCAATCTAAAAAAGGTTCCAAGATCTGCACACAGTTTGCAGATGGGCTACACATCTAAGGGCATGGACAGCCTATAAGCAAATTCACCTCAGTGCATGAGTGGCTCTGCAAGTCACCTATGGAGTGGAACGATACTGGTGCAGAGCTACACTATGCCACCTGCTGGGGATCCTAGGTACTACTGAAATGCCAGGATTGATTCTGACTCCTGGAGGAGTATTCACAAACTGGGGATAGATAGATGGATAGATGGATAGATGGATAGATGGATAGATGGATAGACTATCCACCAGAAAGATTGTTACTGAAGGTAAGTAACTTGTTCTTAATAGCCATTCCCTGCTTGAACCATCCACCGTACTTTTTACATTACTACGAGGATGATATTTCTAAATAGAGCAGTAGATTGGGATTAACAGGTTTCGCCTATGTGACAGCTATTGGCTTTGCCAATATCTTTTAGCCAGGTTGTACTGCTGTGTGGCTGCTCTTCAACATGGCTAATGGTGTGGTGTGGCATAGCGCAGCATGGCATGGACTGGCGGAGAATACAGTGGCATAGAGGAGCACATACTTGAGTGTCGTAGAGTTGAGTGGCAGAGAGTGATAGAATGGAGTGGCATGTCATAAAATGGTGCAGCTTAAAATGTAATGGGATGCTGAAGTGTGGCGTCGAGTGGCATTGTTTGGAGTCGCATAGAGTAAAGTGAAATGGAATGGATTAGAGTGGTGTACAGTGGAACAATGGTGTGGCATGGAGTAAAGTGACGTTAAGTGGAGTGGTTTAGCGACATCAATTGGAATTGTGTAGAGTGCCGTAGAGTGGAATGGAGTGGTGAAGTGTGGTATGGAATAGGATGCCATAGAGTAGCATTGTGTAGAGTGGCATAGAGTAGAGAGGTGTGGCATAAAGTAGAGTGGCATAGAGTGGAGTGGAATAGAGTGGATTAGAGTAGGTTAGAGTGGCATAAAGCAGAGTGCCATAAGAGTAGGATGGTGTAGAATGCTGTAGAGTGAAGTGATGTAGACTGGACTAGAGCAGAGCATTGTAGAGCAGAGTGGCATAGAGTATAATTGGTGCAGTTGTAAGTAATGAAAGTGTCAATAGAAACAGCAGCTAAGGTGAAAGCAACATAAATAAGGCATGTGTTAAAGGTAGAAAAGCATGTTGCTCTTCCAGGAATAATACTGAAACACTTATAAAATAAAAAATACATTGTGTTGCCCAAAGATGAGGAAAACCACATGTACTTCATCTATGCTCCAGAGAGGAGCTAACACAGGAAACAAAGGGAAGCATATGGGAGCTAAGCAATTGCAAGATTGTAAATGACGACAAATGGTATGCTGTAGGTGCGTTTTAAGCCACTGAATTGTAAACAATACATCTGATAGAGACTACTAGCCGCAGGTTCCTTACCTTCGAGTTCTCCCCAGGCGCCAGACTAGATCTGGAAAGGGAATTCAGCAGTGTCGGTAGAGGAAGTTGTGCAACTCCGGATAGGATGTCGATGGGGTCCATATATTCACTCTCCCGACTCACTGACGTCAGCTTCTTTTCTGCCCAGCAACTCAGATCTGGAGAAGCGGTTACCTCGGGCAATTTTTTGGGCTTTCCCTCTCAGTGTTTTTCGACATTGGAACAGTGTTTATGCCTTCTGGCTTTAAGCCTTGGGGGTCCTGTGTTCACTATGTTAGTATGCGGTGCTTAGGCATCCTCCACGATACTGATGACTGCAACACCTATCAACAGTTGAGGCCTAAGGGCGTTGCAGGATAGGTGGATGTAGCTCTGGGCGGCGCAGGTGTCCGTTTTTACAGGATTCTCTTAGGTGTTATAGTCCTTCTTCTTTGACTCATACTAACAACCATTCCAGAAGTCGCTCGCGTACGGCTCCTCTGAAGTCTCCAGATCCTGCGACATTTCAAAGTAAGTATTTAAAAGAAATAAAAGGGGACTGCGATTATACTGCAAATAACATATCATGTTTGACTACTGTTGGACATTGATATAATCACTATATTTATATTGTAGGGTACCGGTTAACTTCAAAACATGTATCCTTTGCTGATTACGAGCGGCCTCATTATGATACTGATACTATTCTAAAACTACCAACTTGGCCGACGCTTTTATGCTTCGTTTCGATGTGCTCTCGCACTTTATTTCAACACTATAACTATAGTAACAGGACATGACATGCGAGTCGCCTGATCACGTAACAGGTCGTGGGGACTAATATGCATACCCACCTTTCCTGGAACACCATCATGAACAATAAAGAAGGACTTGACCATATGACATATTTAAACAGGAATTTGTTCACACGCTGCTTTTGCCGCATTCAATATGGCGCCTAACCAGCACGCTGCTATCCTGACTTTAAATCTCAGACTCTAGTACTCGGGTAAGGATATAAGAGAACTATATACATTTGTCGACAAACATTTGGACAACTCTTTGTATAGCTTTACACTTCCCATTTAACCATATTTATTTCTCCTGGCTTTTCAGTGGTTGTGGATATTTATAAAACATGGTGCCTTTAGCATAATCGTTACAGCTTGTGTAGTGCTGTTTGATAACGACTACCAAGAATATTTAATATTACTCCCTCTACTTTTCATGACTTTTAGTTATGAAATCACATTGCAGACGTGCTCATATATATTTCGTGCACTCCTATCAGAAATATTTTCTTCAACATGTACTGCTACCTTAATTACTTAAATGTTGAGCTTTGCCTATTTAATTATGCTAATATAATGTCAATATTGCCGATAGTAAATGCATCTTACTATATCTTTGCACCCAGATTATCCACATTTAAATACAAATATATTCAGATGAATAAGTAATGGTAGGATTTTTCTTGTTGATTAAGACTTGCATGATTGACTAACTCATGATGATCACCGGGAGAAATTAACATGACCTTGCTAACTTCCAATATATAGTGCCTGCACCGCTCTTATTATCGTTATTTTCTCACTGGCGTCTTGGACTTATTCCATCTCATTTTTGATACGGACCTTTGTTTAACATTCTACTAATCTGATCAAAATGGGAAGCGGCATTGATAATGTCTGCATTATTTCTATTTTCACCACACAGTTTGTCAAACTACACTATGGGACTATTTTTGCCTAGGGATCACTTTTTCTTATTTCCTCTCTTTTCCTCTCACTAATTCACTTAAATCTTAGTACATATGGGTTATATCTCTGCATGATTTTCACCTCAAACTTATTGTAAATAATCTTGACCATTTATAATATCTGATTAGTTCCTTCTTCATCATTTTCAGCCTTGAGAAAGCCCTAGGTGAACACACCACAAAGGGCGAAACACGTGTCGGCTATCTCTTCTTACAATCTTAATGAATCTTTCACAAATCGGGATCCAATAAATACACCTGAATTTAAAACAATGTGGATTCAAAAAACAATTTTGTCTTCTTGCTGCCTGTAACTATATAATAACTTCTATAATTAACTAAGTGGGTTCTCAACTTTGGTGTTTAAAGTCTTCTGGCTATATGCCTTGGGGGTCCTGTGTTCACTCTGTTAGTATGTAGTGCTTAGACATCCACCACGATACTGATGACTGCAACACCTATCAAGAGTTGAGGCCTAAGGCGTTGCTGGAGAGGTGGATGTAGCTCCTAGCGGGGCAGGTGTCAGTCTTTACAGGATTCTCTTAGGTGTTATGGTCCTTCTTCTATGAATCATACTAACGACCATTCCACAAGTCACTCGTGTCCGGCTCCTTCGAAAGTCTCCAGATCCTGCGACGTCTCAAGGGAAGCATCGCCCCCTTTGGCTCTTCCCATTCCTCTGAGGACAAGCCTGCGCAGGAGTCGCCCCCGTGCCTCTCACTTTATTCCGGTGCCAGGGTGACTCTAGCCCAGATGCAGGACTACTTCTTGTCCATGCATGCTGTTTTTGGGCCTACCCCTCCCTCTGGAGCACCTTCGGGCCCTAAGGAGGTGGCAGGTGCCCTGACAAGGTCCTCACCAGTGGCTTAGTCCTCGGTGCCTGTTGGACCCCTAAACTCTGGAGTCGGATTAGCGCTGATGCACAGCCTCCCACGGCTTCAATCTTCTGCACCTGTCTTCTCTCTTACGACTCCGATTTTGGCGTCTGTTTCTACCTTACTGACTTTGGCAGTGGTGGCACCTGCAGCTTCGCGTGACGCCCTGAATATTGTATCCTTGGAGTTGGATGACGCCTCTTCTGATGTTGATGTATCTCCATCCTTGCATCGATCGGCGTTGACTCTGACGCCGGGAGTGGTGCCGTTGGAGTCAGCTCTTCTTCTGTAGACTTCTGTGGAGCCGGTCCTTCCTTATTGTGAGGCTCTTTATGATATCCTTTTGGGAGTTTGGACCCAGCCAATATCAGGGCCCCTTGTGGAGCGCTGTATCTCGCATAGACACATGCCAGCTCCGCAGTATCTGTCATGCTTCCAGCAGCATCCAACTACTCAAAAGTTTGTGGTGCAAACTGTTTTGGTTGCACACAGTTTTATGCAGGTTCTTCCTGTTCTGTCTGACTGAGAAGCCAGACAGCTGGATGTTTCTAGTAGACATATTTTTGCTTTATTCTAGTTCTGCCTTGCATTCAGCGAATACGTTCTGTGTCCTTGCTCGCTTCTTCAACATTTTGTGGGACTCAGTGGACCACATTTTGCCTTCTTTGCCTGACAATGCTAGACTTGCTCTAAAGCCTTTTGTACAGGATGGTCAGCAGACTGCCAAGCTTAGTGGCATTGATACCTCAGATTCTGTTGGAAGGATTATGGTTTCTTCGGTAGTGCTGCAGCAAAGGGCATGGTTACGTTCTTCCAATTTCTCAGAATCGGTGCAAGCATCTTTACTTCATGTGCCTTTTGATGGCACCTTCCTTTTTGGTGCGCATGCCGATTCGGCCTTACGCCCCTTTAGAGATGCTCATGGTGAGACTCAGTTTTAAGTCCTTTTTGTTTTCTAGTCTCTTATTCTGGTTTGGTCCTTTATTCAGGGGCAGTTGCATTTTTTACCCCTGTTGCTCTCTTTCCTCTGTTGCACTTTTTTCCCACCGCCATTGTAGTTATGTGCTTCTTGACTGACGTGACACCCAGTATGGTGTTCCTGCTCTTCGGGGATGCTTTTCTTCTTTTCCTGTTCTGGCACTCAGGGTGGTGCTCCTGCTTTGCAGGTGTTTTGTTTATTAACCCCACTATGGTGGACAGGTTTCGTTATTGTTTTCTTACGAGGTCTAGGTCTTACACCTCTTGCAGGGGGAGTTTCTGTTGTACTCTGCTGATAGGCAGTTCGCCTAAGAGATTGTGCTCTCTGCGAGGTTCTGCCTCGTGTCAGAGTCCTTTCCAGTCCCTGCTCTTCAAAGCAATTGGGGTAGGCTTTTGGCCATTCTTTTATTCTTATATTTTCCCTAATGGGAACTTCCTCAGTTCCCCCTTCTGGGAGTAGTGTACTGGCCCTTGTATCACTCAGGGTTCTGCTGCTGTTTTTTACCAGTGTCCTTTTCCATTGCTGTGGTGGGACTTGGTTTTATGCCTCTTTTCCATGGTCTGCTTCTGTTGAGGATGTTATCTCTTCGTTTCCACCTACACCTCTTCTGGCTGTTAAGTGCTACAAGTGGGGAGCATAATCAGTCACCTTTATGGGCCACTTCTTTTTCACCTTTAAATTGTTTTTATTTATTATTCTCTTGTCTTCCTGGACATTTCCATCCTCTTTCTGCCGTTTGGTCCAGGGTGTAAGCGTTGTGTGTGTCTGTGTGTGTGTGTGTAAGTGTATAAAATCCCCTGTGGCATAATGGCCAAGGACACAGACCCTCACATTGAGGAGGGAGGGTTCTATTCCAGGTGTGTCTGTAGACTTTCCCTCGTTCAGTTTCGTTTACATTTACCATATGTGTATGTACTTCTTCCTTTTGAGTACGGAGCTGTTCCTCAGTGGAAACACTTAGTGCCTCATGACTACACAATGGTCAGGACAAAGGTTGTCTCCTGCCAATGGAACGACACTTGGCTGCTCTTTCCACACTGTTAATATGCCTATTTCCTGTTTCCCCTGCCGCGCTCTTGTAGGTCTGGGGCATCATCCAATTTGTATGTGTACCTGTTTTTACATATCTGTCCCATTAGGGGGTTTCTTTCCCTTCCTATGATTTTTCCCCCTTTTGTGTGTGTCTGTCATCTTTTTGACCGCTACTTTCAGGCAATTTTTATGAAGGATTCCAATCCTAGCAGTTGGTTCATCCTTTCTGTCAGCTGCAAGACAGTAATCATATTTCTTTCTTCTGTTGGATATTTCCTTCCTTCCTATCTCATATTTGTTTATATTTAGGACTGTTATCCACAAATATGCCCCTTCACATTTGACCCTGCAGACTTCTGCAGGGCCGGTATTTGGACCCCTTTCTGAGGGTCAAGGTCTAATATACCTTATATTTCAGAATATTGTTTTATTGGATCCACAAATGGATCACTTTCTTATTGCCTGGCTGTCCCGCCGGGATTCCGCCACTTTTCTTTCAGTCTTTTCTTCACAGCTTGTTTTTCTATTTGGTGGATTGTCATTGCTATTGCATTGCCCTTCTGTAGTTGGCTTCTACTTACGCAGCATTTGTATACTTCATGTTGGTCTTTTTCATGTACCACAAGGTTTCTGTTGATTAATATCAGTTGTTGATTTTTCCTACCTCTTTTTACTTTAGTCCGCTCGCAGTGATTTTCCTGTTTGTCTGGATTTTCTTTCTTGAGAGGTGTACTTTCTCCATCCCCTCCTTTCTTTAATCCGTTGCTGTTGTGCAACTCTTTTCTTCTTATGTTCTCTAAATATTGCATATATATAGGCATGTATACCTTTGTCTCCTTTATGCTTCACAGGTCTATGCCGGTCTATTTTTATATCGGCATCTGTGTTCCCAGGACGATCTGCATATCTATAAACGTCATATGTATGACCACATCCGTGTCGTTACATCTATCTCTGTGTGTATTGGTGTCCCGGCATGTATCTTCCAGACTGCATCTTTTAATCATTGTATGTCAGGCATATGGCACTCCTTTCGTACCTTCAGTCGACTACCTCTAGGTGTCTCCCAGTTCTTTTTCACCTCTCCTCAGGTTTTCCCCTTGGGTGTTCCTGGGGATGTGTGTTCTGTATTTTGGATTACTCTCCCTTTCTGTGTACACTTCATTATTCTTGTGGGTTTTGCCTATGTATCCTGGTGGAGCTGCATATTTGCATTGCTTCCCTTCTTTCATATGCTCTAGAGGTACCCCTTGAACGGTGTACTATTCCTATTGTCTCTGACTGTTAGGGGTGCTTTTGCACCTCACTCCTTCAGCTTCTATTTTGGAGTGCTTCATGTGATTTTCCTGTTGTTGTTTTTCTACCAACAGATTAATAGATACATTTTTATTTCCCGTCTTTCAGTTTCAGTACTGTAGGAGGCTGGCCTGGCTTGTAGTGGGTACCAGAGGTACTTACACCTTGTGCCAGGTCCAGTTATCCCTTATTAGTGTAGAAGAGGTGTTTCTAGCAGCTTAGGCTGAGAGAAGGTAGCTATGGCAAAGCAGCTTAGGCTGAACTAGGAGACATGTAAACCTCCTACTATACCACTGGTGTCATATGCACAATATCATAAGAAAACACAATACACACAAGTACTAAAAATAAAGGTACTTTATTTTTATGACAATATGCCAAAAGTATCTCAGTGAGTACCCTCAGTATGAGGATAATAAATATACACAAGATATATGTACACAAACCAAACTTAGGTAAGTAATAGCAAGAAAAGTAATGCAAACAGTGTAGAATTACAATAGATTGCAATAGGAGCACATAGGTATGGGGCAACACAAACCATATACTCCAAAAGTGGAATGCAAACCACGAATGGACCCCAAACCTATGTGAGCCTGTAGAGGGTCGCTGGGACTGTAAGAAAACAGTGAGGGTGAGAAAAATAGCCCACCCCAAGACCCTGAAAGGTAGGTGTAAAGTGCACCTGCTACCCCCAGAAAGCACAGAAGTCGTGATAGGGGGATTCTGCAGGAAGAACAAACACCAGCAATGCAACAACAGTGGATTTCCGGACCTGAGTACCTGTAAGACAAGGGGACCAAGTCTAATAGTCGCGACAGTGTCGAGAGTGGGCAGGAGCCCAGGAAATGCCAGCTGAGGGTGCAAGGAAGCTGCCACCTGTTGGAAGAAGCATGGTGTTCTGCAACAAAGAAGAGGACTAGGAACTTCCCCTTTGGAGGATGGATGTCCCACGCCGCAATGAAGCTTGCAGAGGTGTTCACACGCAGAAAGACCGCAAACAAGCCTTGCTAGCTGCTAGGGTCGTGGTAGAGGTTTTTGGGTGCTGCTGTGGCCCAGGAGGGACCAGGATGTCGCCACTTGGAGGAGGAGACAGAGGGGGTGCCCAGCAAGTCAGGGAGCCCTCACAGAAGCAGGCAGCACCCGCAGAAGTACCTGAACAGGTACTTGGAAGGAAAGTGAACCGGAGTCCAGCCAAAGTCACAAAAGGGAGTCCCATGACGCCGGAGGACAACTCAGAAGGTTGTGCACTGCAGGAAGGAGTGTCGGGGACCCAGGCTTGGCTGTGCATGAGGGAAATCCTGGAAGAGTGCACAGGAGCCGGAGCAGCTGCAAATCACGCGGTACCCAGCAATGCAGTCTAGCATAGGGAGGCAAGGACTTACCTCCACCAAACTTGGCCTGAAGAGTCACTGGACTCTGGGAGTCACTTGGACAGAGTTACTGAGTTCCAGGGACCACGCTCGACGTGCTGAGAGGGGACCCAGAGGACCAGTGATGCAGTCTTTTGGTGCCTGCGGTTGCAGGGGGAAGATTCCGTCGACCCATGGGAGATTTCTTCAGAGCTCCTGGTGCAGAGAGGAGGCATGCTACCCCCATAGCATGCACCACCTGGAAACAGTCGAGAAAGCCGGCAGGATGAAGCGATACAAGGTTGCTAGTAGTCGTCTTGCTACTTTGTTGCGGTTTTGCAGGCGTCCTGAGCAGTCAGCGGTCGATCCTTTGGCAGAAGGTGAAGAGGGAGCTGCAGAGGAACTCTGATGAGCTCTTGCATCGTTATCTGGTGAGATCCTCAAAGCAGAGCCCCTAAATAGCCAGAAAAGGAGGTTTGGCTACCTAGGAAGGAGGATTGGCTACCAAGAGAGGTAAGAGCCTATCAGAAGGAGCCTCTGACGTCACCTGCTGCCACTGGCCACTCAGAGCAGTCCAGTGTGCCACAGACACCTCTGTTTCCAAGATGGCAGAGGTCTGGGACACACTGGAGGAGCTCTGGGCACCTCCCCTGGGAGGTGCAGGTCAGGGGAGTGGTCACTCCCCTTTCCTTTCTCCAGTTTCGCGCCGGAGCAGGGCTGGGGGTTCCCTGAACCGGTGTAGACTGACTTATGCAGAGATGGGCACCATCTGTGCCCATCAAAGCATTTCCAGAGGCTGGGGGAGGCTACTCCTCCACAGCCTTCACACCTATTTCCAAAGCGAGAGGGTGTTACACCCTCTCTCAGAGGAAGTCCTGTGTTCTGCCTTCCTGGGCCAGGGCTGCCTGGACCCCAGGAGGGCAGAAACCTGTCTGAGGGGTTTGGCAGCAGCAGCAGCTGCAGTGGAGACCCCGGAAAGGCAGTTTGGCAGTACCCGGGTTCTGTGCTAGAGACCCGGGGGATCATGGAATTGTCCCCCCAATGCCAGAATGGCAATGGGGTGACAATTCCATGATCTTACACATGTTACATGGCCATGTTCGGAGTTACCATTGTGACGCTGTACATAGGTAGTGACCTATGTACAGTGCACGCGTGTAATGGTGTCCCCGCACTCACAAAGTTCGGGGAATTTGCCCTGAACAATGTGGGGGCACCTTGTCTAGTGCCAGGGTGCCCACACACTAAGTAACTTTGCACCCAACCTTCACTAGGTGAAGGTTAGACATATAGGTGACTTATAAGTTACTTAAGTGTAGTGGTAAATGGCTGTGAAATAACGTGGACGTTATTTCACGCTGGCTGCACTGGCAGGCCTGTGTAAGAATTGTCAGAGCTCCCTATGGGTGGCAAAAGAAATGCTGCAGCCCATAGGGATCTCCTGGAACCCCAATGCCCTGGGTACCTCAGTACCATATACTGGGGAATTATATGGGAGTACCAGTATGCCAATGTGAATTGGTAAATTTAGTCACTAGCCTGTTAGTGACAAATTTGGAAAGCAGAGAGAGCATAGCCTCAGGGCCTCAGTGAGACAGTTAGGCATCACACAGGGAACACATACAGGGCACATACTGATGAGCACTGGGGCACTGCCTGGCAGGGTCCCAGTGACACATAGACTAAAACAACATATATACAGTGAAATATGGGGGTAACATGCCAGGCAAGATGGTACTTTCCTACAAGTACACAACAAAGTACTGCTATAAAAGATGTGAACATGTTTTCTCTTAAATATAATGCCAGTAGATGGGGTGTACATGTGCGTGTTCTGTCTCCACTTTGTTGGTAATTGGAGATTGTCAATACTTATTTTAGGCTAATCAGGTATGTTAAATCGTGTTTACTTTCTAGGCAAGTAAATGTAACTGCTACAAAGAAGGCCAACAACCTAGAGGCGAAGGTCGTTTGCTCTGTGACAAATTCACACAGACACCCTGGAGGAAACTTTCTGTGAGTAATTTATAGACTATCCTAAAATATGCAGTTGTATTCATTGTTAACTTTGTGATTTTTTTTTTTTTTACTTTTCCCCTCCTTTAACTGTTTTTCACTTCTAATAATGCTGAAGGTTAAGTGGAAATTATTAGGTCCTGCCTACTAAACGGCACAAGCAGTATGTTGGCAAAAATACCTATTGTTGGCTTACAGTGGGCTCAGGGCCCTCCCGTTTCTTACCATTAGTTGGACCTATTCCCTCTTAGTTGCTTGCTTTTTACTTGTTTGCTTGGTAGTGCTTCCCTTCCACTTCTTATGTTTGTCCCTTCCCTGGAGCATGGTCACTGCTCTCTTTTGAAGCTCTACTTTTTCCATTTTGTTCATGTACTCCACAAGGTTGCATGCATGTTTTCCAGCTGCCTCTCTCATGTACTGCACTCTGCTGCTCTCCGTGATACTGTCACCTGTGTACTTCTCCCATTCATAATGCTTTTTCACCCGTGTGTTTTTCTCCCCGCTCCATGTTTCTCTGTCACCCAAGTTGAGCCTCCCACCATCCATATTGCTTCCCACACACTACTTGTTGCGGCCTGTGCCCTCCTTGTTGCTTTTACACTCCTGCCTTCCGTGTTGGTTTTAATACCTCTTACTTCCCTTTACCTGTGCCTCCAAAAAAAGAAAAATGCTTTAGTGCTATTTTTTACAGGTTTATATATCTATACTAAATTAGATTGGTAAATAAAAAGAAAGCAATCATTTACAATGCATTAGGTCTCGCTTTTGCTTGAGTTAGAGCTGTTGGCACTGCAAATTCCTAACTGGAATTTTCTTGCTACATAAATTGGTCAACCTTGCCTCATAATTTGGTCTTTTCCTGCCACATAACTCCAGTGGCCCTGCAAATAAAGCACTTTAGTTTATCTTCTTCCTCTATCTGCAGCCAAAAATGAAAATGTTGCCCTGTAGCATCCTAATTTAAATCTGCCATGCTAATTCCAATAGAATACCACTTTCACCACCCCACCATCAGAGTTGCTGGCTAACACAATTCCCCCAAAAAAGACACAACAGCCATGGAGTAGTAATACAGTAGCAGGGTCACTCAAACCTGTCAAGAATGTTCAAACAGTCATAGTGTAATAAGGATGTTAAGTTAGGACCACCACAGGCTGAGTTATGAGCAAAAACGTTTTCTAAAAGTAATGGCCTGCAAAGCATTAGGGGGCGAGTATCCTGAGTGCGGTGAATATTGTAGTATTGGCTCTCCCGCTGTGTGAGGAGAGCTGCTTTGGGAATTTCTGTGCTTCTTTTAGGTAAAGCATTGATCAATTAGAAATGTGTTTTTGTGAAAGCTATGGAGCATGAAGGAGAGGGTTGTATGTCGGAACAACGCAGGCATTTACCACGCCTGCCTTAACAACGCGTCCCGAAACACAAATGCATTTCTACAATTGCTGGACTTTGGAATAGGATAATTTTCTGTTCCGCCTCCAGTCTGCGCCACAGCAGGGAAAGTGTTGGACTTAAGTCCAACATCAGTTCAAGAACGCTTTCCCTAAGGCAAATCGTTGTAATCACTTGTGTGGTTAAGGAATGCATTGTAAAGACGCCTTCATGGTTCTGGCCGCGTTGTAAAGGCACAGCATGGTTCGAGCTGAGTTGTTAAGGCTGTTTCCCAAAAGGGGGGCCAAAAAAAAATTACTCTGATTACGTAACAGTGTAAACAATGTGACCAGCACTAAAATACCGCCAATGGAGTTCGGGCTGTTCTGCGTTGTTCACACCTTGAACGCCATGGAGCATGAAGGGAAGAGACAAAGGAAAAAAATGGTTCGCCCATGCTGAAGTATATCAGCAAATCATGCAATAATCCTTGTAACAGGGTCAGTCTGCAAGGCGGCAACAAAACCACCCCCACAGCCGGGGCACACCACACCAATGACATCAAGGGATTTTTGAAAGGTAGGCCCATGAATGAGTGAAAAATACTTAAAACAGGTCGAAAAGCGCTTGTGCGAGTGACCTAAAGGAACCTGGTAGAGAAATAAAATTGAGACAAGTATTGTAGGGTGGTAGATTAAATACTTTAGGCCCCTGCACTTTTGTTTTTTCAAAAATGTTCTTTCTACTCCACCTTCACAAAACACCAATGGCTTGTTTCCTGCCCCCCCGGGGGACAAATCACAACACCCACAATATGTGTGCTATTTTCACATGCTTCTTACTACACAGCTCATTGTAAATTTTGAATGAAAGTGATCATGGTAGTCATGAGAAATGAAGGCAGAATATTAGCCCCCCCCAATTCTCGTGGTTAATCACTAAATTTGTGAAACGTGTGAGGGATCCCTTCTGTTGGATTGTTGCAAGTTTTGAAAGGAAATCCATATTATCTGTTAGGTGCATCCACTTTAAAATGACAATGAGATTTCACCCCTCTCCGGTTAGCACGAAGATTTGTGATCATGCAAAAGCAATGTCACACCTATTTGGCAGCTGCATTGCAGTTACATCCAGTAGTGATAAGGTCATGGAAAAGAGAAATTCTGTAAAACTAATATCAAACATATCACCAAGGTTTAGCACTGAACTCAACTCGAAATGGCAAAATGTACAACTACCAGTATAGGGTGTTGTGTGTGGAAATACAGTAGCCAACAAAAGCAATAATATGTAACTCTTTATTATGTTGTATGCATGATGTTCATCATGTCTACACTAAGGAGACAACTCTGTGTCTCAGTTATTTTCTATTAATCTCATCAGTGTCCGAATAGAGTGGGAACTATTTGGATTGATATTTGTGTAGTTATTTTATCAGAACGAGATTCCACGCTGGGCTCAGTCAATCATCCAAACACAGTGTGGCAGGACAAATGCTGCAGTGCCCAGTCACATTGTGTCTAAGAGAAGGAGAATCTGGATGGGGTAGACTTGAGGCTCTTCCCTCCCCCCCCCCCCCCCCCCCACTCGTGTCACCTCCTTATATATCACTTAAAAGGAAATCAATAGGGGCACGATGTACAAAGACCTATTCACAAACCAGGATGTGCAGTTTGCACACTAACTGGTTTGTGGATGGGTCTGCAATTTGCAGTGCACCTATGTAATAACAGATAGCATCAAAAACTGTACATTTACAGGTGGTGGTAAGACAACCTGCTTCATGAATATTAGGCAGATTGCAATTTGTGGCCCTTGTGAATGACTGTGCTTGCAGGGATGGTGATCTGAAAGGGACATCATACTATCATGCTTGCATTTGCTTTCTAATTATTTTATTTTTTTTTAAACCAGGGTGTGTCCATAAGCGGGAGAGGTGTGGCATTAAAAGGAAATCCCATTTAGGAAAACACATAGGGGGGCATGCAGTGATTAAGTGGATCACTGTGCTTCCCTCAAAACTGGCCAGCACAGTTGCCAAAATCGAAGCTGTACCATGGAGACAGCTTCCCTTTTGTGAATCAGATATCATCCTATATGTGATATGATTATGTAATCGATACCTTGCAACTACAATTCCAGTCAGAAACCATCAACACATTCCATTACGACTCTAAAAAGGACGGGAATGCCCCCTTTATGCTCTTTCCTATTTGTGATTCATAGTTGACCACAAAATAACTTTTGTAGTTTTCCGACTCATAAAACTTTTCTTTTTTTTTTTTTGCAATTTGCAGGCTCTGGTAGGCCCAAAGTCTTTTTGTTAGTTAGCTAGGTCCTGGATGCAAGTGCAGATTGATACTGAAGCCACACATTCAGAGAACTAAAACAATAAAACCTGTCTGTCAGTTTAAAACAAAACTTGTCACACGATAAACACGGTCAAGTCGTCCCGGTTACTTTCTCAAATTGTATCTTTGTGTAAGGCATGTAGATCTCTATGTGAAATTACTTCTAAAATCATCACTTACATAAAGGACAATACAAACGATATTCTGCTACTTGACACCACGCATTCTATTTTATTAACAGTAGTGAAGAGCAAGACTGCATCAAAAAAAGTGTAAGGTTACAAATGTTACTTGCAGCTGTTTCCAGTGAGCACACAGACAACCAAACTATTTCGCCAGAACTAGAAATTGTGACCCGCACTGCATTCAAGCAACAAAATCATTAATCCACTTAGCCGTCCTATGCCAACAGACTTTTAAAATGTAGGTTACAGACAGTGCCCTAGAGCAGGGACATTCATCCTCTAAACTATTCTATTGTTATTCAAAATAGTGACTAGAGATTGCACAGCAGTCTATGTACGGGTGCGTTCACCACCCGAGCTACCTTACAAGTATGCTACAGCTACAATAGTATAGTAAAGATATTTTAATCTGCGACACATAGATTTCAACAGCCGGTGAATTATCTCTCTAAGCTTTTCTAAAATGCAGGAAATAAATGTGTAAATGTGCAAAAATGCAGTAAGTAATGTGATAATGTAAGTCAGGGTAGCTTAAGAAATATTTTTCCTTTTAATTTCTTTGAGACAGACTTTGTAAAAAAAAAAAAAAGAAAATAATAAATAAATATAAACTTTCAAATTACTGGCAGATCATAGGGTTACTGGCTCTGTTCCTTGTGATTCTGCTCTTCTTGGGCCCACCTCCTCTCTGCCCTTCACCTCCTTCCATTCCTAGGTTATCAGAGTGAATATTGTTCATTTACGGCACCAAGCAATTCTTACAATGTCTGGCTCGAAAAAGAAATTTGAATATGCCCCAATCCGAAAGCTGTCAGCATAATGCCCCCTAGTCAGTCCCTCCTGCTGAAGCAGCAGTAAGCATCACCTCGGTTTACCTGTCTTGTGTATCTGGAATTTCTCTGAAGAGATCAGATTGCTCCTCTGTCAAGTGGCTTAATACCATGAATCATTGTCGAGAAAATTTGCTGGCTTAGAGCTCTGGGAAACTACAAGGTATGTTGTAGGCCCACAAGTGTTATA
Source organism: Pleurodeles waltl (assembly GCF_031143425.1). NCBI lineage: Eukaryota > Metazoa > Chordata > Amphibia > Caudata > Salamandridae > Pleurodeles > Pleurodeles waltl. Next base: position 1,277,911,410 of record NC_090445.1, read on the forward strand.
ATGTGACAGTCAACGTTTCACTAAAAGAACAATTTGTAAAAGCACATTTTCTACTGAAAAGAGTGATGGGCGAGACAGAGGCTGGAAGCTGATCATCTTATGTTTGTAACCAAAGAGAGGTAGAGTCCAAGTACGGCGATAGCCTCTGGTGGAAGATAAGTGTGCCTCCTCAGACAGGCATGTCAAATTAACACAGAACACTGACTAAATGTCAGATACCTCTGACAGCCACAGGTTCCCTCTGTGTCACGGATGGCGCGCACAAAGGGACAATCCTTCAAACAGGCGAAGCACTATTATTAGCTCCGCTGCGGGCAAGTTCAGAGAACAATATTTTGCATCGTTCCTTTTGCATGCGTGCCAATAATTATGCAAGCACGCCTTCAGCAGGAAAGAAGAAACGTGCATTGTTTACTTTTAGAGAGTGTATTCTTTGTACTAGGTCGAGTCCTCTGCAGGTGTTGTTATTCTGCTGCAGCATCTCACTCTCTGCTAACACCTCTTTTTGGAGAAATACCTAAAGCAATGATTTGCTTTGAGTCCCTTTTGAAAAGCTACAAGAAAGACGAAAGACTAACTACTGTCTTTTGCCTTCTTACTTATTCCAGCAATCCCTTTGTCTGGCTTTCATTATGGGCGCGCGGCTTGGCCTCTTTGATGGGGAATGAAAACTTCAGGGAGCCGGTGGCTCTCTCAGCCCCTGTGATGTGCTTGCAGATTAAAAAGCAGCTTTGAAGCTTCAGTACTGTGTGATGCCGTTGGTACCGGACCTCAGAAAGACCTGAGCAATCTGGCAAGCTGACGTGAAGACCGAATCAAGTGATTTAAACAGTTTCTTCAAAGCAACAAAAGCTGGCTGGCAGATTTGTTGATTTGGGCTTTGTCTTTCATGTGTCACATTCGGAAGTCGCCAGAACACCAAGGAAATTGCACAGGGGCCTGATAAGGGCAATCCACCTCCTCTGCGATAACAGAAGCCAGGGTAGAGTTGGAAGGAGGTGACCTTAATGAATTTGACCTGAGGCAGTCTGTTGTGTAATTATACAATTAAACCAGTTTTTTTTTTAACATTCTGAGGCATTTGAAACAACTACAGTACTCGCTATTAAAGTATCCGTTTAACAAGAAAATGAAATGAGTGCTTTTCCTGAGGATAGGGTTGCGGGGGGGGGGGGAGGGAGTTGGGAAGAAGCTTTAGACAAAGAGAGTGAGGGGAAGCTGGCCCTGGAAATGCCCTCCTCAGCTGTTACTTTTATGTTGGTAGAGGGAGCTGGGGGAACGGGAAACTTGCTGGAGGACGTTCCCGAGGAAGTGGATGCTCTGGAACACACCCCACAGTGTAAGAGGAGCAGGCAAAAATTAACAAACAAAAAAAGTCCCCTAACGAAGAGATAAACAGGACAAAGTGTAATTATACAGTAGTTGGTCCCTGCTCTCAAAAAGAAAAAGGCAGGACAAAGAGGCATGACTGACCACTAGCAAGGAAGGATTTTTAAATGGCACTAAAACAAGCAAATGAAATGGTTTTGAGCCCACAGAAAGTATACAAGCGGTGGAACGCTTACGCTCAACCTAAAAATGGCTATGTCAGAACTAGGCGAGCGGATGCTTTATACCAATGTTTGTTTTTGTTTGTTTACTCTTTAGCATGCTGCACCACATCAGGGATGATGTACAGCATTGCTTTTAAACTATGGCAAAGGTGAGACCTGTTGGCATTCCCAATACTGATTGTAGTATTACAGTACACATACATTTATTCACTGCAGTCATGTAGAAGTCAAAACAGTTTAAGTGTGGCAGGAAGATATCATACAAGTCCATTTAAAAAAAGTAGACTGACGAAAAGGAAACTGTGGAGGATTGCTCTGGAAAAATTTAATATTGATGTACTTAGGAACTCAACGATTCAATGTATGAGTTCTAAGATTTGATGCTGAACTACTGTGGCACTAAGCAGCTATTAAAATAGCATGCCTCATTTTTCTTTTGCTTGCCTCTTTTATTTGACAACCAATCAAAAAACCTGTATGAGACTTTGGATATAAACCTACTCACTAAATCCTAACCAGTTTAAATTAACTTTTATTGATATTTGTTATTAATGGGAGGTGGAAGGCTAAAGGTGATAATGCCAGAGATCACTCATTTTGTCCATAGTGCCTGCCCTGGGTCCTGCAGCACCCCTACCCCCTCCAGGCTAGGAGGAAGGGCACATCTACTGAAGATGCGTCATGGAGCCACATCCTTGGGGCACCACAATGACTAGCTGCAGCGCTGGCTCCTAGACACTGAAATCTATTCTTTAAGTGGCCATTTGCTCCCTGGTGCTACCTTGTACCAAAGCCCAGCATCATGTTGCCTTCAGCATTAATGCTGAAATGCTGAATTTAGCAGCGGTCCAATGAGGTAAGTTTTCTCCCTTCAAGCCCACTCCCTATTTATAGCCAGTCCAGCCATATGATTCTGCAGGAGGGACTAAGGAGTCCTTAACCAGAACTCAAAATTGGTCTTTTTCACTACTGTGAGTGCAGAGGTTTATTTGTGAAGGGTACACTGGGAGCCAGGATGATAATCTAAACGCACAAAACCATGCCAAAAGTAAACAACAATACTTAACTGATGCCACCACATCATCTAAGTTTGCTTGGGAGAAAATGTAATAACTTTTTTTTTTTTTTTTTTTTTTTTTTTTTTTTTTAAGGCTTCAAATGGAACTTATGATCCATGAGCATTTAGTGCCCCTGACCCAGTATCTGTGTAGCTGTCTTGTTCTTAATTTACCTTCCTTCCACAGCTAGATTGCATAATTGCCACTGGAAACTTTGTTGCTTTTAATCAAGTGCTCTAAATCTTCTTTTCCAAAATGCAAATCAGGAAAGTTGTTAATCGTGCATTTTACAACATACAGGTTTGAATAAACATTAATGAATAATGTGTAAACCACTTACTTTGGCTCTTAAGCCAAAAGGGTAGTAATTAACTTGAAGCAGCACTAAATCCATTGATCTCAAGTATGCTTAGTTTAATTTTACCTGAAACTGAGGCCCACTCCAGTTTCTGTAGCAGAAGAAAGCCCCCCTTATAAATGCCAGGCAGCAAACAGTGTTGTCTAACATCAGAAAGTCAAACCATGTAGAGGCCAGAATGGAAGAGGATCTTGCATTTTCCTTATGAATTGGCTTTGGTTCACAGAGGTCAATGTCCTTGTCCTTGGCCTGCTGCAATGTATGCTTAGTGTAAGTTGAGTTGATGTTCTGGAGAAAGACTCTGGGGTAGTTTCTGTTACATCACCATTGCCTCTTTCTTAAGATTGTCATATTACAAATCGGTGAGACTAGCTTACTGCTGTTTGAATTTGTTCTTTTGTGCCTCTGTCCGTTCTGCTTAATGTATAGACTTCTCAAGGAGAACAGACGCATTGATGGATTTAAAGATTAAACATGGGCCTCCTCCAATGTAATTTTGTTTGTCGTATCTAAGTGATTGCCCTAAAAAGGGAGAATGAAGACCCTTATATTGGGCTGTTCTCAACAGAATTCTGCGAGTGTTCTACATTGGTTGACCTGGCATCCTTGGCGTGGTTTCCCCTGACTTTTTTCGCCTCCTGTTTTGCTGGCTTTAGAAGTCTGTGCACTTTACCACTGCTGACCAGTGCTAAAGTGTTTGTGCTTGTTTCCTAAAACATGGTAACATTAGCCTATCTACGATTGGCACATTTAATTTACTTATAAGTCCCTAATAAAGTGCACTACATGTGCCCAGGGCCTGTAAATGAAATGCTACTAGTGGCCCTGCAGCACTGATTGTGCCACCCACTTCAGTAGTCCTTCATAAATGACTCAAGCCTGCCATTGCAGAGCCTTTGTGTGCAGTTTTAAACTTCCCTGTCAACCTGGCAAGTTAACCCACTTGCCAGGCCCAAACCGTTCTATTTAACAGATTTAGTAGATTTAGGTCTCCCCTAAGGTAGACTTTGGACAGCCCCAAGGGCTGGGTGCAGTGTATTTAAAAGGTTGGACATACACTTAAGTTTTACATGTCCAGGAAGTGAAAATTACTGCAAGGCCTATCTCTCCCATAGGTTAACATTGGGATTGCCTTATTTCAATTTATAAGTGTAATTTCCAATTGGGAAGAGCTGGGTCCCCCAGGGTTGGTGCCTTTGGGCTCACAATTTAAAATCACAATTGATGGTTTGGTTTTAAGTTGCAACTTTGAAAAAGCCACTTTAAGAAAGTTGTCATTGTCTTAATTTAACCATTGTCTGCCTTTCCTGTCTCTGAATAGACATCTGGGTCGGTGACACCTGGGCTCTTGTGCAATCCCTCTAGACAGCCAAACACAAGGTGATCTTAGATGTGCCTGATGGGCATTCCACATTCTGATGGGCTATTAGCATATTGATTGGTCACCCTTGGCAGGAAATGGAGGGAGGAGCTGACACAACTCAATAGGCTGGGTCCTCAGCCCTCATCACGGTCTACATAGCCCCCTTTAGTGTGTCCATAGCCAAGGAAGGAAGGAAGGGCAGAGAGTTTGTGCACTTCAAAGACCCATCTTAAGTACTGTACCCCAGACACCACCAAATCAGTACACTTCTAGACCCAAGGACATTCCGCCAGGAAGAAGGACTGCTGTGCTGCTAAAGTGGCTACCACTTTGCTGGACTCTGCGTTGCTGTGCCTGCCCTGCTGTCTGCTGCCCTCTTTACCTGAGAGATAAAGGACTTGACCTGCATCTCTACATCCCCAGAACCAAAGTGACTCCATGGGTTTGCCTCCTGTTTTGAAGTCTCAGGGACATCAAAGACTTCACGCCACCTTCTGTACTCTTCCAGCTGTGAGTCCAACTCTGCCATGTGGTGCCAATCTATTCCTGTGCCCTTGGAAATTTGTTCTGCCTTGGTTTCCTACAGAAATCCACCCATTGTCTGCACTGGGACCTCCGCATCTCTCCTTGACTTTGACAAATCACTGCTGCTGCTGAGGACAAAGACATTGCATCACCACCTGCACAGCTTGTAACCGGCGCATCACCCTCAGCCCTGATGCATCGCCGGCTGCATGGCTTGACGCATCACCTTTGTAAAGGGTTCCACATTGCACCTCGCATCAACGACTGCGCAGCTCAACATTGACTCGTCCTTGATTGTGTGGATTGGAACAGACTCATTACCTTCATATTGTCTCCTCTGCTCATCGCATCAGTTCTTTGACATTGACGCAACCCTCCACACAAGGTACTGTTTCAGTTGGACCAGGTTGGTCCCTGTAGCCAGCCCTTGCTCTATTGGGGTCATCCTGAACTTTGGATTTACTCCGGTCTAGCATGACTAGATTGCCCTGGTTGGCCCTTTAAGCTTTTAAGCACTGCAGTTGCAGATATTCTTGAAAAAAATCATATCTTGACATCTATGTATTGGATGTTTGACATTTTGGTCTTGTTTTGATCATTACATTAAGACCTATTCTTCTAACTTGGGGTGGATTATTTTTGGCTGGTATTATCATTGTTTTAGTGTTTTAAGTGTTGCACAAATAGTTCACAAATTGCCTCCTATGGTAAGCCTACCTTCTGTGTCCCAAGCTACCAGAGGATGAGCACACGTTAAGTTATGCTGTGTATCTGCCTTATCCCAACTAGGAAGGATTGTGGTTCCTGCTTAAACAAAGTGCATACCTTTGCCTACCAGAAACCCAATTTCTAACACATCCACTCTTGAAAAGCTTTCTCCCCCAGGTGTGGTTATACTGCTTTCTTAACTGACGTTGAAAACACTAACTGTGTTGGAATGGAATTGTTTTTTTCTTAATTCACGTTTCACAGTTTTAGACATGGTTTTTGCTGATTATTTTCAGTAAGGTTTTGAGGCATACTTTACACCCTATTTCAAGGTTTACCTACTCCCTCCTAATGCCGGTTTACTTATTTGCATATATTGGCTGCTTTTGTTATAACATAGGATTTATGCTTAAGATGATTGACCCAGCAGTTTGCAAGTGTTATCAATTATGTTCTGCCTTTTAATCTATTGAGCAGGACATACTAATTTTAGGTCCTGCCTGAGGCAGTGCTTCAGCTGTTGCTTGCAACAATCTATTGTTTCTTGAAGTGGGAAAACTCTAAAAAGGGGATTTTTGCCCACCCATAAGCTACTATTGGTGGCTTATTTGTTGATCTTAATTTATTCCTTTTCATTGTTGAGCATGTGTCAGCAAATATTGGCTTCATTTGGGATTCACTTTGACTGTATGTTCTTCTTCCCTGGACAATGCACCAAGTACTAATTGATTTCTTCATTAGTGTTCTTCCACACTGCTTGCACTCGTATTGTGGCACTATTTATTTATTTTTTATTTTTGCTTTATCTTACAAGACAACTTGAAACCATCAGTGTTGAAGCTCACACTTCCTGGTATTTCCAAGAACTCGATGCAAACAAGCAGCAATGAAAAAAACGTTATTGCATGTGACCGATGTACGAAACCTACATATCAGCCGTGTGTCCCTTTTATTGCTATTGAAGCTGTAAACATACTCCCTTTGTTTTAAACTGTTGCAATACTTTGTTTTTTTCCTGAATTAAGGTTTGCTGCCATGTTATAGTTACTTATTTGTTGGTTACTTCTTATGGAATTTAGAGGATGTTTTATTCTTCATCAAACACAGTAATTTCAAAATTTTCATGTTCGACCCCTGAACCCCAAAATCACCCTTACTTCTCTTTACCTTTACCCTGAAACCTTGTCATCTTTACCTCTCTGAGCTCTTAAGCCACCCTCATCTTTTTTTTTTCTGTCTCTTCCCTACCTCGAACCCTCAGGTCATCCTCCTCTCCCTTTACCTCTTATGGGGATGGGGTCCCTGGAGCCAAGTGTGCGGTCTCCCTCCCATCCCTCTTCCCCTTCAAAAAATCAAATGTTTAGACCGGGCATGAGGTTCCCAGGGTCGAAATAAGCCAGGTGAGGGGGCAATGCAGACCTGCAGCCAACTCTCGCTGCACTTGGCCAGAGGACATGCGAAACATGGAGTTGGGTAGTTAGTGGCCCAGCGTGCATGGCTGAAGGGAATGGGAGGGGCGAGGTTGGGTGGTTATAGCGGATTGGGTGCAGGGCCTGGCCCACCACCACAATGTTAAAACCGTAGAAATTCACTGAAAAAAAGACTAAGGTTACATGGACGTTATAGTTAGGCTCACATTTTAAACGTACAAACCCATTGAAATTCACCTGTTTTATTTATCTCAAGTAACTATAACTCGTGCCCTAAGGTAGCTATAACTCACACCCTCTACATGCACTAATTACTCTACAAATGAAGGCACTCATGACATCTTTGATAACATCATTGATAATATTAATGTAATAGTTACAGTAACATTTTTAACAGAAAAACTGTCCTTGGTGTGGGTGCGAGTTATTGTTACTTGAGATAACTCACAGGTGAATTTTTATGGTTTTGTACGTTTAAACTTTGATTAAGTGAATATTTATATAATATATTACTTGCTCATTTTATTTTAGTCGTATGCCTTTACCATATATACTTTTACAACGGAAATGTAAGTATTTTTGTACATATATTTTATAAAGGGTTTATACTTACATTTTTGTGATAAAGGCATTTAATTGTAAATGCATACTTGTTATAAAAAAAAGTGTTGTAAACACTTGCGTTTTAAAGACTGTTATTGTTCAAATTTTGTTGTAAATGCAGTTGTTATTCTGTCATACATCCCCCTCTTACCTCTTCGTACTCCAGAACCTTAAAGACACCCTCCCCTCCCTTTACTTCTACCCATCCCTAAAATAACTTTCTATAAAAATTATAAAAAGTATGTTGTTTAAAAATAATACCTGTGTGGTGAAGTGCTGCTTGGTAAAGGTAGAAATACTTACCTGAATGGTACCAAAGTGTGTGGTAAAGGCTGCATGTCCAATGTTGCATGGTAAAGGCTGTTTCCCTCAAATATGACACATCACAACTCCTTCCTTCAACAGGGCTTTCGCCCTAGTGTCCATAAAGGTTTTTTTGCCACTGTTGGTTGTTTTATGCTCTTGAGTGTGTTTGGCAGGAACCTTCACCTCCTTGGCAGTTTGCTAACTTAATTTCTCTCCCCCCCTCCCCCCCACCAGCAAACTCATTAGTCGCTATATCACTTGCAAGACTTTTGGTTACTTACAGGGACCTTAGAGTCTGCACATTGTGTATGATTGGTTGAATCCATATTGACTCTCATTCCATTACCTTTCTTTAGTCAACAAGTGTCGGCCTCACTTCCTCTTCTTGTGTTTGTCCACACCCTGGAGCATGGCCCAAGTTCAGCTTCCCTTGCCCAGTGTCCTTCCACTACTCGCTGCTTTCAAAGGTACTTTTTTCCCCTTTTACCTCCACCCACTTTCTCCCTCCCCCTGCCACATTGTTGTTTGCTATGCCCCTTGCCCTCCTATGTTGTTGCTTGTTTGGTTTGCTCCATCCCTCTTGTTACTTGTCCCATACAGCCCTCACCCCCTCTTCCTTTGCAGCTTGCCTCCTCCTGCCCCGCCAGAAGACAGAACCCAGAAAGCTAATAGGACTCAAAAAGTTAAATAGATGCAGACAACGCCGCACTCCCTGCTTCTCATGGCCTTTTTTACTTTGTCTGGCAAGGTCAACACGGCGAACTTCAGCGTAGACAGACGTAAGATATTCAGACATACTCTTTTTTTTGTTTTTTGTTTTTTGTAAAGTCAGAGAATAATCCAATACTAAGAAAATTAATCACTGCCCCTTGCAGTCAGAACTGATCACATCATAGTTGGGATTTAAACTATGGTTTGCATGTTCTTTTTCATGGTTACTATGTAACAAATATCCCTTAATGATGTTGGTTTCATTTTTATCTGTGTTAATATGAATTTGAATGTCTGCTGCGTTCATTATCATACATATGATCTATTTTAGTTTTGACATTCTGGTGAAACCCATGATCGGCAAAACAATTGTATGTAAATAACTTTGCACAGCACTAGAATTATATGTTGGTTGATACCCAATGGCTGTTAATGGGTCCTCTTTAATTATGTTAGTATTGCACTGCAGTAGGAGAATATGTAAATATGTGAAAATGAATGAAATGTAGAAAGCCTTTTTCTAAGGTGTTTTGCATTACAAGTCTGTCCTTTTATTCATATTGCTGTCCTTGTTCACTAGCACTGTAAGATCTGCTAAAATTCTGTTGAGTTGGCCAAGTGTTGCTCACTTGTCTCAATGTCTGAAGGTTCTTTCAAACACTATAAGCGCCCATCTGAAATCTTGGTTTGGAACAAACCCTTAATGATACCTGACACATGTCATAATAACAAACTGTGAAGTTTCTTGAGCCCTCGTTCATAGATCTAAAATGTTTGTTCAACATAGTTGACAAACCCTTCTGCAATATTCTTGTTCCATGTGCAAACCCTTGGGCCTCATCAAAGTTTGAAGACCCTTCAACGGAAAATGGCACATACAAATAAGATCTGTGGTATTGTGGTACTCAACACACCTAGCAGAGTAAATTCATAGCCTCACAGGTGCATTTGATTAATTGTGGTATTATTTCATTTTTATAAATAATTGCACCAAAAACAAACATAGCTTACGTGCCAGATGTTTGTTTTTGCTTTAACAAAGGTAACCTCTTATATGCAGAATAGTTTCTTAAAACAAAATGTTACTTTAGCTCACTTTTGCTAATGTGTATTTGTAAACAGAATTTTTAGTGAGTGTTTATGTTTGAGGATGCTTTCCTATGAAGAATAAGTATTGCCTTGAAACAAGTTGACAAATGTTTTTTTAATAATTTGGATATTTTGCTGTCAAATGTAGAATTGGTTGTGTGCTTCTCCTAGGGCTGGTTTGGTAACATGAATCCACTTGTGAACAGCACCGTATAACTATTTTAGTTGAATATCTGTGTACAAGTGACAGTTTAAACTAACAATATTGCACGTCAGCCTATGCATAGTCATTATTATCACAAATAATTATCGGTGTGTTATTTTAAGTTCTAAATGACCTTTGAGGGCTGGATAGCTAGATAGGGTGCCATTTTATTCAGTTCAAACATAGCTGTGAGGGCTCACCATTTAGAAAAGGAAGTGTGGTGGCCTCAAGTTAAAAAGAATGATGTGCAAGGCCGGACTAGCATCAGACCCCTTCAAGTGCTAGAAATTGTTAGCCTGTGCCAACATTTTGTAGCCTACATCTGAGATTAGTTTGCCAACACAGTAAAACAAGTGGAGACCTTAACCAACAAAGAAGTCATTTAAGTAAATAAGCTGGATTTTTGTTAATAGCCTGAATTATAATTGTTTCAAAGTGAAGTACATATTTTCTGGGCTGGGAAATTAATTTAAGCAAATATTTGATGGACATTTCCTTTGATTAGGCAATTCAAGAGATTAATTAACTCCCAAAGGTGTCATTATTAAACTCTATAGATAATAACATCAATAACCACTTGAATAAAGACTTTCAAGAGACAAGAAGCAGGATGGTGACTCATGGGGCACCCTGTTTTGAGGTTCAGGACCCTATACCAATTAAAGGGTACAAACACTTGTAAAGAAAGTATTCTTGGAATCTATAACAATTTTCTCTTTTAAAGCACACATTGCTTGCATTGGGCTAGGAGTGAATATTCCATTATTCCACTGAGACATTCAAAACAATGCTTCATACCGCTTACTCTTCTGGAAGGAGTCCTTGAACAAAGCCTTGACTGTTGATTTTACGAAGGGATTGGATGTCTAAAATGCCTTGATTGATCTTGGACAACAAATTTGATTTTAAATTTCACCAGCCAAACATTTATCAGACTTCCACCATTGTGAAGCTGAAAAGGAATCTGAGGGAAAGGCCAATCTCATGCACAAGAACATGTTACACTTTAATTGTTTTTGCCTGTAGCATGGTGAAGTCTCAATGAGCTCCAGCTGGAGCTGATGCCCAGATGGACACAGCTCACTATATGCTCATTCCCTTAGTATTTAAATCCAAATTATTTTGAGATCCAAGTAGTATTTCTCACCTCCTTCCTGAATGCTGAAGGGCTATCTTTTCCATCTTAAACTGAGTCCTGTTTCACACCGCTGGAAGTCACAAGTACTTCATGGCAAAAAAGCAGCTTGTATTGGAAGAGTAGCCTAGTTCTTACAGTGTTAGGTCCATATAATTTGCAGCTATTCTTTGAAGGGAAATGTTAAAATTCAGAACACAGCTTTAGTAGAAGAAAGAAGCATGATGGTTTAGTAGGAACAACTTGGAGACCTTTAATAGAAATAGTGTTTTATCTCTTGGCTAGCAGTTGCAGATATAACACCCATTCTTCTTTAATGGGATAGTCCTAGAAAGATTATTGCAAGACATTCTTCTGAATACCAGAAATTTGCCCTTCTCTTGAATCCTCTCTGCAACCTTAACTCTGCTCCTGACCCAGCTACATCCAACAGACGGCCAACCCTGCACAAACTGCTGTGACTCACTCTGCCCATTCCTGTTCCCCCTTTCTGTCCCATCAACCCTTGACTCACACCCTTTATGCACTGTACCACACTCCTTTACAGCTAGGTAAAGCTATGCAATTCAATATGATCAGGCCAGATTTGTGGTATATCTACAAAAGATACATTTATATTCAATGCATAAAAATTTAAAGTATTGATATAAATGGTTGTAGTAAACATCTTGCATGGATCTCTATCCAAGACCTTCATTGGAGACCCTTTGTATGTTCTTGAAATAAAGCCTACTCAAGAAAGCAAGATTTTAATGCATATTCAGTAGGTACTTTGTCTAATACTATTTGTTTAATTTATTCAGAATTAAAATGTAACCTATTTTGAAGTGAGGAACGCAGATTTTGCAAAGCAGACTGATTCTTTTATGGTTATTTTTATAATCTGTTTTGTTGCATGTATTAGGATTATTGTTTTAAAGTCTCTGGGATGGGTCAGTATATTTATTTTTGCTGCTCAACCCCATTTAAACACCAATTGAAAAAATGGGTCCACGTGATACAAATAAATCGACTTTCTTAAAGCCATTGTCTTTAACATGTTTATATTTTAATTTACTCACTATCACGGAATGCATACAGATTTAAACCAGAGTTCTATTAAGTAATGTTTTTTAAAAAGCTCCATTTGGCAATTCATTGTTTTCGTAGTGTTATTATTTACTTTACCTTCTGTGTTAAAATCGCAGTCAACTTTGTCCTAATAGATTAGAATCCTACTGGTAAGGCATGCACAAAAAACACATATAAGTAGTGGCTAACACACATACACCTAGACACTTAATGTGCATTATGTTCTACCTGTCCTGCTTCTTGTAACTCACTGTTGTGGTGGATTCTGTGTCCAGCTTGTAATAAAGTGCAATGACAATTTCCACTAACACGTGTGGTCTTAGGACGAAGGACACTGCTCTCTTAGTAAATGTCATATAATATCAGCCCTGGTGGTTCAAGTCTGCCACTTTGAATTGTTTGTATCGCACCACCACATGGCTTCCTTTGGTGCATGTAAACACTGAAAACTAAATAAAGTGTGAGAAGAAAAAGCCGGTTAGTATACCTTTAAAACTATTTGAATCCTTTCTGACTGGCATTATTTAAGTTTCAGGCGTTCTCAACTATTGGAGAAACAAAGCTTTGGAAACCTAGTGAAGCACATTAGCAAACACCATTGGACATATCTTGGCTAATCCTGATAGTTTAAGTTAGAAATTATCTAAATCCGTCTTTGCCTGCAATCTCAAATTTATTGATGCATTAGTCTTGTTTTCTCCTTTTCAAAACAAGTCAACCTACAGATAATCAATACTTTGCCTTTAGGAGACTAATGTATCAAATTGAAACATAAGATACTTGTATTCAACTTACGTATATCTGTAGTTATAAACTTCCAGATTCTAAAGTTACGTTTTTTATGTGCACTTGTCACAATTGTACGATTTCTGAGTTTTAATTTTTTTAATTTCCAAATTTATTTTCAAAACGTGCAAAGTGATCAAATCTGCTGTAAAAACCAAGATTGCTCCTTTCTTCTTTAACGCTGTTCTGATGTCCAGTCACTGTAAATAAGTGCATCTCGAACTTTTAAATGTAATAACAGTCTTGTCGAAAGTTAGTGTCAGACTTCACTAGCTACCCCAAAATCTTATCGATACCTGGAAGAATTGAGCAGTGTCATCAGTATCAGTGTGCAGGTTATTGAAATGTATTAGGTACTGGGCAAACTAACATTGGTATTAGAATATTTTTTCTGTTCAATTCATTTTCTATGTGCCAACTTCAAATGGTGTTTACATCATTTATATGAGCAGTGTTAAACAATATTTTAGGTTGATATACAAACAAATGTTTCTTTCTGAAATGTGTTAAAAATCACAGTAGGATAAACGATACATAATATTCTGTGCTTTTATGAACTGTTTAAAAAGTTGCATTTATTACACACCCTTTTGAAGACTTTTCCTGTCTTTACACCTCATTATTTATGTGTGAAACAGAATTATCTACTCTTGGTACTCGGAGTATTTTTATTTTGATAGATTAACTAGTGTTAAAGACTTTGCTTTCTCTGACTGTATATGCACTTTATTAATCTGATTAGTTTGTATTTGGGGGTTCCGTGGAAAGCAAAGTGTTTTCTTCCCAAATATTTTCTGTTCTGTTGTCATTTAATCAACTTAAAATATTTTAATGTTACCGATTGACTGAAAAGCAGTTCATTTTTTTTGTTACGGGGGTAACCGCATGAAGCCCACGGTATCTATTAAAAATGTATTTTATTTGTATTTTGGAGAAATATTATTTAATCTTTTCTTTTTTTCAAATTGGTCTCGTTGTAGCATTAAATAATAGCTCTTCTAGAACCTGTTTTTCCTCATTTCAGAAGCAAGGGAATTGTATGGTCTGGGAATCTTCAAAATTTCTTATTCTATCTGTTTTATTATGCTTTATTTCCCCTCTTGTTTTCTGCACAGGGTAGCTATTCTGCTCCCTCCCCCTGGCAGGGCTCAAACCATGGAAACCCTCGGACGGGGCCACCACAACGCAGGCAGAGTGAGTCTGTGCATCTCTGACTCATACTTCCTTACACCTTTGTTTCCCCTTCCCTGAAATTTCACCTTGCATGAACATTCCCTCATACTTTAGTCCTCCCTCCAGGTTCAGACATTTACAGCCATAAGAAACCCTTGCTGGCTCCTAACCTAAAAGCTTCTTTTCAAGTAACCGTCCGCAGTTCACGCAGTATCACCAACTTGTAAAAGCTGACTTACCACAACAACCTTCTGCTTCAAGTCCCTACTTAACCATCCCTTCGACAGTTTTCCATATATGTATGTGCATGGTACATTTCCCTTTCTTTGGCTTGAGATAATTAAAAACACAATTGCTAAATTCAGTTTGCACGCTTTCTAACAAATAAGTGTGTAGATTTGTATTTAAGCAGGTCTACGGATATATGATTGTAGATACAATGTTTTTGTCAATAAACACCTGTTGATTTTATAATTTGTGTGTGAGGTGCTCGTTGGGCAACACGTGGAAATCACCCGCCTCATACGTAAAGGAAGCACACTGCAGCCCTAACGCTCCATGTTGAACGACAAATTCAGCCGTTAGACGCATTTTTCATTTTTATCAGTAGCACTTTACATGCCACGTTTTGTTTCTCCTCTTTGCCCATTCCAAAAGTCTGAGCAGGCAACTTGCTGTCTGGCGCTGCCGAACATGATCTGAGTCAGGCGGGCACCTTTGAACGTTTGCAGCATTCTGGTTATCAATGAACAACTCAATTATGCTGAGACTGGCTGTTTGCAAGGCAGTTTAGTCTACAGACCAATTCTGTCCGTGGATTTATTGCTAAAACATGACAACTGTAAATGACTGCAATATTTTAGCGGCGCATTGATTAGAGGATGTCAGTGGTAATGATGTGGGTAAATGCTTATTGAAAAGTGAACTGATGGGCGGCTTATCTCAAATTGAAATCCGAGCACTTGCATCATAGAAGCCTTATTTATGTCTGTGCAATGCAATCCCGGATGCCTCCTTTCCAGCTGGCTTGTGAGGTCAATTTAGCCTTCTCTGACAGAAGCGACAATGGCACTGAAAATTCAGGTTTCGTTGTTGACCAAGGGTTTTACTACATTTACCTCTCCTTGTAAAACAGTGATATTATATTAAACTAAATAACGCTGTACAATTGTACCAAGCACTTAAAGGCGATGTGTGAATCAGCTCCAAGTAAGTTAACGCGAAATGTCGAACAGAAATCAGATTCTTCAATACCTAAATAACATGGAAATGTAGTGGTCTAATACAGATTGTGACTTGTACACAATTCGAGCGTTATTGTAAAATGTAGAATCAGTTTTACATGGTTATCGCAAGAGGCATGTTTTGAGGTTCAAGGTTGATGAAGATGAATTAGTCTGGAAATTATTGTTTAACGTGCATTTTAAGGGTAGAGAGGGCATCCTGAAATTTGATGGAATTGATTTGCGTTCCGTTTGCTCAATCCTTGAGCATAAAATAGATACCCAATGTGTGCGCACTTTTTGACGCTGGATGGAAGTAGTACTCATATTGTGAAGAAAATAAACTGTCTAGTCGGCAGTTGAATGCCGTTTTATATTGCTGCTGTTTGAATGCGTGTCAGAACCAGGTCTGAACTTGCATCTTAATCGTTATTTTATTCTTCATTGGGAGACAACAAAGATCATCAAGAACTAATCGTTCTGACTCTGCAGTCGGAACCTGTGATAATTAACTGTTGCCCAAGGACATGACGTCATCAGAGTCTAGTAAGATGAACCTTAAAACTCAAATATATTTTAGAAATAAAAGGGAATGGAGATGGCCTATTCATTTTAACGATCTGTTTGAGCAGTAGCTTGTGCATAATTGTGAGGCCTTCTTTATAATCGCTGTAGATAGTACCGGACTGGGAACCAAAACGCAGCCCTGTCCAATTTTGTAATACCAGCCCCCATACTGCACATAGAAAGCTAGGTGAGCGAGGCTGAACACTGCAAGAGTCAACTTGGGTGGGCTCTTCTCCCAAAACATTTTTGAAAAGAATTGCAAAAGTACTGCATTTTACAACATATTTTTTGTCATTATGGAAGCTTGCCTAGTCATTGAATGGCTGTATTGTGTTTGCAGACATGGCAGTTGGGCTCCAGTGAATGAAGGGATAATGAATTGAGTGCGGTGTGGATGGGGATTTAATTAAGAACGGATGACATTTATTAAAGATTTTAAACTACATACAGCAAATAGGCTCTGGTTTTTATTTTAGTTTATAGATTATAATATCGCCTTCCCCAAACACTATTGCCATAAATCCATGTGAAACATGCATAATCTGAATGTATTTAACACTGTGCATCGATTTAACGTCTCAAAGAATTAAATCAAAAGCTTTAAACTTGGTTCTAAAATACTTGTTTTGACATAATCACTGTAAGATGACTGCATGTGACTTGACGAATACCTCTGTGCCATCCCACTCAAAATCTTGTGTCTTGTCTCCAAGCACTCCCACTTTCCTTCTACAGCTGGTCTCCATGTGATAGGATGATACAAGGTGTAAGAAATACAGCTGAAGGCGATAGCTCAATGGGTTAAGCAGCTGTGAACCAGGTCTGTGTTTCATTTGTTTGTATCGTGCCAGGGATAAGACCCTTCAAGCCTTACATGCTTCCATGTTGAGGCATATATTGGCACTGCTAATAGGTCTGTCTTTGATGTGCTGCACTCTGCAGTCACACTCCCACCACCCTCCCTTCACTTTTATGCCCTCCTCATAGGCACTCCCTAAAGTCAGACTGCTGACCACTCCTGCTGCACTCGCATAGGCACAGTTCACTCTATATGCTTACAGACACATACCCATGCACTTTCACAAACTCCTCACCCTGCAAGCACTTCTTTACACTTGACTAACACAGACACTGACTGGGAAAGCATGATAGAGGCTGCTGGATTGGATTTGCGGGTGGGGTGGCAGGGAAGGTGGGGGGGTTCAATGGAGAAACAGCATGAAGTTGGTCAGCCAGGTGCCCAATAGAACAGCAGGCGGCTGCAAGGGCAGCATTAAGTGTATTCAGCGCAGGAGCAGGGAGTGGAAGAAGGTAGATGGAAAGCAGGGAGAGGCGATCGATGGAGACCAGCAATAAAAAGGCCCAGCGAGTGCCTGGAAACGCACCTGGTGAGGAACAAGAGCGGTGTGCAGGTAGCTGGAAAAATATACTCCTTAACCAACACAATATGCTAAAAAGCCCACAAATTCTGTTAACTCCTGCAAGAGATGCAGCCTTGACGTTCCAAAACTTAATGTTAAACAAATTCTATGTTGGACTGGAGGTGAGGATTATGCTTTCTTCTTCTTTTTTTTTTTTCTTTATTCAACAGCAGCAAGGTAAAAACGAAAAATCACTAAAATAATAAATAAAAATAGAAATCTCATGTACACTTGGGATAAAGTATAAAGTTCATCACAGTTCAATGTCCTTAGACCATTAAAGCCCCCTGACAGCAACGTCCCTTCCTCTTTCTTCGCTGCTCCTCGGAGCCGTCAGTAAAGTAGCAGGCCCTTTGGCCACTTATTTCTATTTCTTTTTTTTGTAGCAATAGTGCTTTAACTAATTCATTACCCTTCAGGTGGCATGTCAACTCCCCCCACGGAAGCATGCACGCTTCTACATGGGTGGGCCGTCCGTGAGACATGTTGGGGCTGTACGGTCCTCAGACCACAAGGGGCACCCGCACGTCTCCAAGGATACTCTTGCTTTTCCACACAGTGTGGCCACCTTCTCTCCGATCGCATTCCTAAATGGACAGCAGTCAGAGAGACGTTAGCGGCAAGCCTCTTTTTTTTTTTTTTCCCTTGCTGCCTGGAATAAAACTCCTCGTTCAGGGGGCTGTATGTGCCAGCAGGCAATCTATTTGCATTGTATTTCTTCGCGCATGTGCGCTCTGCTACTCCTCTGTTGGAGGACTGTATTGGAGGTCTTTGACTTCTCCCCTCACTCAGGAGTTGGAGTCTGTATTAGAGGTCTCCCACCTCGTGTAATAACGCTTGGTAGTGCTTGACAGTTACACATCCGTCCTCATCAGGCTTCAAGGGACACCACACCCAGGCCTCAAAGATTCATTGCACACAGGTTTCCTGGGCCTTGCCCCCTACGTGTATTTATTTTTTTATCCCTGTAAAATCAGGGACAGCTGTGTCCCCATACGAACCAGTGGTTTTCAGGCCCTCTTTAACTTTGGCTTTGCCCAACCTATATTGTTACCCCTAAAATTCAAGGAATTCATAACTCCTACACTGAGGAGGAGAAAGTCACTTACCTCCCCATTGATAAGAATTTCTGTGATGTCATGGACACCTCTTTTCATAAAGCTGTCTTGGGGGCCATGGCACCTCTTGAGCAAAGGATACTGAACCTGGCTGCTGAGTGCCTTAAACCCCTTGACCCGAGTGCAGAACCTAGGGGGCTCTCCCACCCCACCACGAGCTCCCCCCAATCCTTCAGGCTTACCTGATACATCAGTCTTCTGCGAAGAAGTGCAAAGGCATATATTTAGATTCTTTTGCCTGCCTCAAGTCCACATTATTGTACCATACCTTCTTCAAACCAGCAGGTACCTTCAATCCCCCTTCCCAGATTCCTGACCAGTGCCTGTCCCCCATTCGCCAGATGGCGATGACTCTCCGGCCTTCGATGGATAACTGGAGCTGGATAGGCCCTGGCATCCCCAGTCAGACCACAAACGATAATTCTAGGCCAAACCTAGATTCATACATGCTCGACTCAGCTCAACTCCTGGACCCCCGTTCATCTAACTGGGTCCCTATGGAGAAAGTGGCTACGTACGTGGTGGTGCGACTGCGAAAGCCTCTGGATAAGAAAGTCCACAGCCGCCTTAAGGTGGAATGCTCCAACCCATCTTTAGCAGATAAAGTGGTCCTTACTCCAGGCATTGATGCATGCATGGCAACCTTCCTTGCCAAATAGAATTGTGACCCCCCTCCTCTCAAAAAAGGGCATTGATCGATTCTGGTGGTCCTGACAAGACAAACTTTTAGATGTGGTGGGCCCCCTAACTAAGATTTTAGCCATGGTGGAGGATGCCTAAGCCTCAGATTCCCTGATATCCCCCTAAATCCTTTCTGGATAGGCGCAAAGGGCTATAATTTTCCTTGGCAAGGCCAACTGTGCCCTATCCATGGAACGTAGGAGAAGGTCTTTGTTAATCAAAACTGATCCCAAATTAGGTGATCTGGCCACCTTTGAATCCAGCCCAGTGGCGCAGGGCAACCTGTTTGGTGAGCCCTTTATCGAGGAGATCAGCAAGTTTGGCACCACATTCAATTTACTGGACAAGGCTCCATCCTCCTTTAAAAAGATCTTTACACCCCAGGTTTTCACGGGGCGGTCGTGGTAGGGGGGTGCTCTGCTGGCCGTGGGCAGCAACAGGCCTCTTCCCCGGGCCCAATCTCTAGACCAGGACAATACCAGGACCAAGAGAGGTTCGGAGGCTTCTACCCCACCCACAGATACCCTAGACATGGGGCTCCCGACGAGGACCTAGACACCGACATCAGCAAGTAGCCTCCCGCAGTGAGTGTGAACCCTGTTTCCAGAGTCAAACTGGCGGCTGGATTGGCACAGTTTTCTCACAAATGGAAACTGCTGACATCAGATGCTTGGGTCATGCAGACCATTCAAGGGTTTCAAATAGAGTTCTGCAGCTATCCAATCCAAGGCTCCTCCATTGCTGCACTTCTCTGAAGAGGAAACCTCAATGCCACGGTTCAGGAACTCATGTCCAAAGGAGTCATAGTCCAGACATCCCCACAGTTTCCTCAAGCACCTTTTTGTGGTGGTCAAACACAGTGACGAGGAACGCCCCATTATCAAACTCAAGCAATTCAACAAGTGGGTAATATACTGCCCCTACAAAATGGAGGGCATTCACCTGCTCCGCGTCTTCTTTCCAACAACTGGTTGACGCAACTATACCTAAAAGATGCGTACCGTTATGGTCCCAATTTTTCCACCTCACTGACGCTTTCTCCAATTCCAATGGCTTCATGCCACCTGTGAGTTGGCAACTCTCCCCATCGGCCTGTCTTTGGCTCTGTGATGTTTCACCAAGATCCTCTGACCTGTGATGGAGCATCTCAGTGCCAGAGGACTCCATCTGATCACCTACCTGGGTGATCTCCTGCTGCTGAATCAAGACCAGATGACCCCGTGGGTGCACCTTCAGTGGACAGTCTCTCTTCTCCAGTTATGGATTTTCTCAGAAACTAGAAGAAATCAGTCTTATCACAAAGCAGTCCGTCACCTTCCTAGGTTTTGTAGTGGACTCCGTCCAGGCTACCCTGAGCCTCCCTCCCTTCCAGGAAGGTGGCCAAGATCAGACATGAGCTGACTCGCACCCTAACCCAACTGGTCATATCCCTTTGTCAGATTTGCAAGGGTGGTTGAGCATTTCTTCCATCCAAGCCATCTTTCCTAATCCCTTACATTACCAAGCTCCCCAACGGCTCATGTTCTCCACCCAGGAAAGGGTCTGACATATTTGCTATGTGTGTCTCTTTCGAACAGCGCTAAAAACGGAAATTCACTGGTGGCTAGCTCACATGGAGGCGTGGAAAGACAGCACCATTTTCGTCTCCCAACCAAATTTGTTGATGGTCAAATGCCAGCAGAGTAGGATCGGGGAGCCCGTTGTGTGGAGGTCTTCACAGGCAGAAAGTGGTCTTTTCACATCAGTTGTTTTGAGTTGATGGCTGGTTCGTTTGCAGTCAAGTGTTGGACAAAGGATTGAATACAATGCAATGTCCTCCTCAAGAAGGACAGTGTGGCGGTGGTCAGATACCTCCACCATCTTTGGGAGGACGTGCTCCAAACAACCTTCAGGCCTAGCTAGTGGTTTCTGGGACTGTTGCCTGGGGAACCATTTCCCCAGACATGGCGGAACAATTTTGGGGCTTGGACAATCGAGTTGCGAACTTGCAGTATCGATATCTGAGGGATCTCAGTGTCTGGATACAGGACCCCTCTGTCTTTCGGGCTTTGAACTCCAAATGGGGCCCTTTCTCAGTAGACCTCTTTGTGTCAAGTTTGGATCATTAGCTGAACAAAAACTTCAGCTGGAGGGCAGATCCCTCAGCTCAGGCAACAGATGCTTTCCAACGTTGGGAGACGGAGAAAGGTTACGCTTTTCACCCTTCTTGAAAATGCGGTTGTCGCTCCAGGTGTGGAGACAGCGGGTGGAAGCATTGGTGATCACCCCCTTGGGAGGTCTAAAGTGTGGTTTCCAGTTCTGATGGAACTATCCTGAGATTCTCCAATCTGTCTACCCCCGTTTCCAGCTCTCCTCCGGGATCCCGCAGGGAAACCCCACCAGTAGGGAGTACGGCTTCCTGCTCCCCCTGAACCTCAATATTTGGTCCTTTAGTGCTGTGAATGTACTATTTAACCTGTTTCTCGCTTGACCAAGTAACACATACCTTTCTCAAAAGCAGCTGTCCACTAAATGGGCATCCCTCCTATGCTTGATCTCATGTATGAAAGTCTCCAGTGTTGGGGCTTTAGACATCATAGGACGAGTTTTTATTCCTGAACGGCGTTACGTTCTACATTTTAAGAATAACGAAAAACGATTCCAAGATGATCTCTTATCCAGCTTTTCCAGATTTTCAAATTGTGTTGATGTCTTAAATCTTATGAATCTATGACCAAAGAACACCGGCCCCCAGGGGAACGGCAACTTCTGATTGCCCTTACAAAACCACACAAAACGGTTTCCGCCCTACCATTGCCAGGTGGTTTAAGGGGGCCATGCAAGAAGCTTGCATTAACCCACAGATGTTTGGGCCCATTCCAAAAGGGGATATGACCTGTAAAGCTTTTTCCTTGGGAACGTGTTTAGAGGATATCATGAATGCCGTGGATTGGTCATCAGACTCTGTCTTCATGAGCTTTTACTTCAAGCCACTTCATAACATTGCATCCCTAGTGGTGGATAAGCTTTGAACTAACACATTGATGATTTATGTTGCTTAGTTTCAATTTAAATGTCTGTTGAGACTACATTCAATAGTGGGTTTTTCATACGGTTTTCCCTTTTTCACAGTAAATGATTCTGGCAAGCAGGATTAACAGCTAACTTCCAGCTAATCATCGCTCGAAAAATTCAGAAGTGACGATGCTGTCAAGGAGCTATAATGGGCCATGGACATCGTGATTGGCTGAACTGTGATGAGCCATATCGCAAGTGTGTGTTCATGGAATGTGTAGTTTTTGTTGATTTTTTTTTTTTTTTTTTTTTTTTTTTTTTACTTGGCTGTTGTTTAATAAACGAAGAAAAGAAAGCATAATCCTCTCCTGCGTGTCCTTAAACTTTCTGTTACGAAAGCTAGAAAATGTTATATTACAGCAATACTCTCTGTGCAGTTCACCCTTCCTGCTGACTGCAGACCCTGGTGTAGAAGTGGACAATGCAGCAATGTGTAATCAGGAGCGTCCCTAGGTAGATTTCCAACTGCTATCTTTAATTCCCGGTGTTGTTCTTCTGAGAGGTGGCACTCGTGCAGCAGGAAAGGCCGTAGCACCAAGCTAACATTAATGTGTGATACAAAGAAATGCACCCAAGATTACAGTGAGTTTCACTTTTGTACTGCTGACCCATATAAGCAAAACGGCAACAGACTATTTGTAGCAGTTGCTGCTGTACAAGCCTATACATTTCCATTGAGGTCACAGCCTTTTGGACATCCCGCTCCCAGTATCTGGCAGCAAGAGTATCTTTCTTAGTGCCATAATGGCAGAAGTAGGCACACTTGAGCAGGGCGAGAGTAAGTACACGCCCATTGCCCTATATTAGCTGTAACTAGCAACTCTGTCGGAGACAGGAACGAAACTTCTTCAAAATCAAATGTTTTTGAAGCGAGCACGCATTAAAAACCATTTGTTTTGCGTTGTTAGCTTTTAAAGCGCCTGAGCGCTACAAGAAGGAAACGTGTCTCTCTTGTAGTAAAACCGGCCCACACCAGCTGCAAAAACATCAACCACCGCTATACCAGCCCGCCTATAAAACGCCCAGCAAGGCCTATGAGGCCCCGTCTATAGGGTTTGGATTTATGTATGACCACAATTGTGCTCCTACTCTGATGTATAACGTATTCCTCCTTCCAGAGAGGGGTAGGTGTTACCTCGATCATGTTAGTGTTCTATAATGGGGCCTGAAAATAAAACGTAGAGAAAGTGACAGGAGTGCGTTACTGGCTTGGTCCCTTCATTTTCTTTTTTTCTTGCTCTCTTTGCCAGAAATCCATCCTATGGAACTGGATATAAAGGGTTTTCACCACGTTGGCACAACTGTTAGGCAGATTATTAGTATGGCAGTTGACGTATGTGCCCTTTTGGTACTTATATGTAGTATATAAGATATAACTCGGGAAATAAACAGTTTCTTTTAACTCTTGTCCGGATCCTGCTGCTGAACACACTTGCGCATAACAGTACTACTAGAAGAGAAATGATTGTGCTAGTGATAGCAAAAATACGTAATAAACGTTTCCTGAATAATAATACATGCAAGGTTTATATTGACTGGCTTTGCGAATGTATATGCAAGATGTAAAACTCTCAAACCGATTTAGCGAGCTTTAGGGCTACATCTGCAAATAGTAGTTTTGAAGTTAAAGTGCGGACTTCTATGACCTTGTACTGAAAAATGTTCCATGCTGCTTGTGTTTGGATTCTTGGAAATGGTTTCCAGTTGAAAATGGTGTCACCATACTCAGTGAGGTCCCGTGTGCTTGCTCAGGCCAGACACTAAACACCAGTATACTTACTGAAGCGATTTCTTGCTGTCGCTCCACAATTCTTCGTGCTTGCAAAAACGTGCACCTCAAAATGTGCCTATCAAGTTGGACACAGTGCAGTACCCTCCTGATTGTGGAACAGAAGATATCCGTCCAGTAGCTATTTGTAGGCTCATTACATCGGTATTGTGGCCAGCTCTGTATCTAATGACAGTGGTTTGGAAATACTGATTTGATTTAGAGAGTAAAGGTTGAGTGCAACTGTCATAAGCATGTGGCTAAAATGGCTATTGGTATCTGCCACCCAATCTCACTTAGCAAAAGCAAACAAAAACGTGGCTCCTGGCAAACCCCAATTTCCAGTCATATTTGGGTACTCTCACCTGCTATATAAATCTAAAACTGATTACCTTGCCAAAATGAGATGAAAATAAATGATTTAATATTTTCATGGTATTGGTGATAAATGTAATTGGTGATCTTTGATGGGCTTATTTGTATTAATATTATTGGTGATAGCAGATTAACTTTAGAAAAAAATATGAACCTACTTTAACAATAACTTTTCAAGCAAATTTATGTTGGTGGCCGCCTATTGATAGTTAGCAATATTTGGAGATTGTAGTTATTTTATTGCACGTCTTTCTCCTTACAGTACCCCAAAAACCCCGTCCACAATATATCATCTTTCATTACACAATATCTAGTACCCTCGTGGTCTCATTTGCTGTAGGACAATGTTCCGTTATTATTAGAACATCTTTAAAAAATAAAAATAAAAACTTTATTGGGAAAATATATGCAGCAAACAGTTTGTCTCAGCATTCTCAATGAATTCACCAATCTCGGCATTTGAACCAGAGTGTGAATAGTAGTTATTGTCCGTAATCCAAGCCTTGTGGTGGTTTAGGGATGTCCCTAAAATAAATGTGTGCTTAGTATTATTTCTTAACTTGATGCAAACTAAAGAATTTTTTTATTTGTGGATTAAATTAAGGAACCCATCGCAGACGACAATTGTGCCTTAACATAAAAACATCTGGTGTCAAGATGGATTGTCAGGGTTTTAAAACATTCTAACTGTTAAATTATTAAAATATGTCTTGTCGCCTACACTTGTAAAATAAAATGCAAAAAGGAGACGGTGAAAGCGCTTTCAAAGTCTTTTTATATGGCTTCTTTTTAGAGTACTTTAGTTGTGTTCATATTTATGCAGTTGTCGCAGAGTAGTGTCGTGAGTGAGTCACAATTAATTAAATAAACCAAATAAAACACTGCGAGACCCCATTGTAGCCTTATGCAGTGGAGGCCAACTCAAATGAAATCCAGGTCTTCGAGGCTTGGACTTGGTAGAGCCGTTGTTATTTTTTGTGTGAAATAAACGAATGCTTCTGAGCCTTTCCCTTCTGATATGCACTTGATTAAAAAGCACCATGGTCGGAAAAGGCGCCCCCTTTTTTATATAGTGGCACGTTTATCCCGTGGAGTTGCTGGTTAAAAATAATTTATATTTTGTACATAGGACTAGGAGGCAAACCAGAAACTACTATCAGTCATTGATTCTCTGACACCATACAGTGTTGACCGTAGTCTCCGTAGTCTTTCCCTTGCGTAGACATTCATACGGAAACTCAATTGTAACAGGTATTTCTTTCACCTGTACTTGGCTTATGAACTGTGGCAGTATCTATTCTGGATAGGTATATTCCGTACCCTCTTACACCATGTTTTACAGTAATTACAGAAACTGCACTGGTGCAAAAAAGGACAAAACAACCCGTTACGCTGTTTGGTATTGGTGCAATATGGCACCCGTTACGCTGTTTGGTATTTGTGCAATATGGCATCGGATGAAAACAGTTTCCCCAACTTGTTGTTGCAGCAGTTTTTATGTGCCTGGCCAAACATTAGAAAATTGATTTTGAGACCGTTGCTACATACGCATAACTAGTTTTGTTTGCTTATTAGCAATTTTAACAACACTTAAGACTATTTATTTGGCAAACTGACATTGCATTGTTTTTATGCCTTTGTAATGAAATGGTACAATCTGATTTAGTTTTAAAGCCTTATATTTACACATTTGTAAAGTGAATAAAATATCTCTTCTCAACATCATTTTGCGAAGAACAGCATCAGTACCATCCTTTTTTTTCACCTCCTGAGTGTTTTTATGTTTTGCTAAAACAGCTCTAGCAAGAGCTATTGTCACCAGTATACACACAACATGGACCTCTCCTCACCAATACAACAAGACACATCCTACATACAGCATTCTCGAAGGGGCCTTCGGTCATCCATCTTCAGCCTTTGGCTTGCTTGATTTAGCATCCTTCTTGAATTGGCCCGAAGGGCTCGGTTGTTCCTCACTTAGATCAGCCACTGCATATCCTGGTCTTTAGCATAAAGAAAAGAGTGCATCAGCAAGAGTGTGCACTCCCAAATATCTACAAACACAAAAAATATTATGATGCTCATGTGAATGAAGCACCAGCCACAGAAGCACAGAGATGCTGTTAAGAAATATCTTGAGTTTCAGAGCTGGGGAAGTGACAGGTGATGTGATTGTCATTATGTGTACAGATTTTGTCAGTCACAAGAGTGCTACCAACATTTGTCTTATTAGACACATCAGTAACTGCATAAGCCTTGTTAATCCACGCTAACCTGCTGCCAGCCTAGTATTCAACAGCTTGAATATTATGAAGGCAGGACTGCCTCTTTCGGGCTAAAGTAGCACTGTTACTGAATCAGCATTTCAGAGAGAGACTTCTGACGTGTGAGATTCCTCACCTTGTGAATTTTCCCCAGGCACCAGTCTAGATGTGAAGAATTTTTAATTGTGTGGCTCCCCTTCTGGTCTGTCCTGCATCGGATGTGACATCTATATCTGTGCCTGTGCAACTTTTGTGAAGTGACGTCAGTTCCTTTCCACACATTTCGATATGGAACTGGAGCTCCTTCAAATCCTGTCAGCTTGACAGAATTTCTTCCCCACCACTTATCCATTGTGCAAGGGACAGGTCCCTTCCAAAAATGACAGGATTCTAACCGTGTAGGGACTGTTATAGCTAGCTGTCAGTGGCAGACTCCCACTTTGTCTGTGGTGTCTCTGCTCCAAGTGCAACTCTGACTCATGTGACTGCTGAACAAAATTAAAACTCAAGACCATCCACAACCGTGATGCCAACCTTCCTTTCATAGAACTCCAAAGCAAGTTAAAGAAGACTTTGTCTTAGATGAAGTCAGGGGTGCGGATACGCTCCCAAGGCCTATCTTGCAGCTTCCCATCATAGAAGTCACAAAGATCAGGTAAGTCTTAAAAGTGCAAGAAACTTAAGCAGTACACACACAGTTTCTCATTGATCCATCATTCTCCCCATTTGAAGTCAAGTGATGCCCCAAATACATCCAAATTTGGAACCGGTTTCAACGCTGCTTGAGCACCTTGACTTACCGGGGCCATCAATGTTTCCACAACAACTTAAATAACTTCAAGCGGCCGCAACTTATTTGGTTCACTTTTCCAGCTCTAAGACTCCTAGGCGGCCTCCAGTCAGGTAACCACTGGCAAATTCTTCACCAACTATGTCAATCAACTTCAGTCCGAGGCCAATCTCTTCTCCAGGCTCAGCTCCACTGACTGACCACCCGAAGTGGTCCTGACTGTCCAAAGGTCCAGCTGTCCAAATTTGGTGGCGGTAAGAGCTTGCCTCCCCATGCCAGACAGTACCCCTGTGCATCGCGTCTTCTGGAGCTCCTTGGGCTTCTGTGCACTTCTTCCAAAACTTCTTCGTGCACAGCGTGGCCCAGATCCCTAGCACTCTATTCTGCGACGCACAGCTCTGAGTTGTTCTCCATCAGCCTGGGATCCCCCTGAGTAGTGCTGCGACGACCGCACTTTGCAACTCCTTTGTCCCCGTGTCCTGGGACTCCTGTGGGTGCTGCCTGGTCTTCTGATTGCTTTCTGAAGTGCTGAGAGCCCCCTCTTTCTCCTCAGTCCGAGGTGAGACCCCCAGGTCCCTCCTGGGTCCGGGCAGCTCCTGTTTGCCGCAAAACGCGTTCTTGCTTGAACCAAGGCTTGTTGGTGACATCCAGCGACGCAAACAGCCTGCATCCAACAACTCTACGTGGGACATCTCTTGCACCAAGCAGGAACCCACAGCTATCTTATTTGGTGAATTTCTGTACTTTTCTTCCAACTAGAAAATCCACTTTTGCACATGCTTCCAGGTGTTCTTCTGGACTCTTCTTCGCCTTGTGGACTTGGGGCCATATGTACGAAAGCTTTTTCCCCATAGACACAGAATGGGTAAAATCATTTGGTACATCTGGCCCCTGGTTTCCTCTCTCCACAGGTCTTCAAGTCCAGGAATCCATCGTTGGTTGCTTGCAGTCTTGCTTGGTTCTTGCATAATTCTTCATCACCACTTGTAGTGTGTTCTGAGGAAACTTGCTGTACTTTACTCCTGCTTTCCTGGGCTCTGGGGTGGGATACTTTACTTTCCTCTGGTGTTTTCTTGCACTCCCAGTGCCCCTCTACACACTGCAGTTGCCTAGGGGGGAATCTGACTTTCGCATTCCACTATTTTAGTATATGGTTTGTGTTGCCCCTGGGCCCATTGCAATCTATTGTGTTTTTCACTGTTTGCACTATTCTGTGGCTGTTACTTACCTGATTTTGGTTACTAGTGTATAATGCTTACCTCCAGAAAAAGTATTGCCTCTAAGATATTTTTGGCCTTGTGCCACTAAAATAAAGTAGCTTTATTTTTGGTAACACTGAGTATTGTCTCTTATTGTGTACAAGTACTTAGTGACTATAGTGGTATTGCAAGAGCTTTGCTTGTCTCCTAGTTCAGCCTTGGCTGCTCTGCTACAGCTACCCCTAAACAGCCTAAGCTGCTAGACACTGCCTACATTTCACTAATAAGGGATAACTGGACCTGGTATAAGGTGTAAGTACCTTAGGTACCCTCTACAAGCCAGGCCAGCTCACTACAAATAGTTACATTATAACATAACCTAATCTTAAATTTGTATTACATTTGTATTATAACGTAACCTGCTCAACTTGCTACCACTTCAAGGACTTCTTCCTGTCATTGCTTGCAGATTGGCATGACTAAGTGCTCCAGTGTGAAATATGATCTTCCTTTATCTATTTCTTGAAAATATTATATCTTATGCTCACAATGGCCACGGGTAATTTGCAAGCTGTGATATGTTGTTCATGTTTTTTATATTTTTCTCTGGGCAGAGAAGTTTTATGTTCCATGGTCGTAGGATTATTTGTTCTATTTTTTTAAGTAGCAATTCGCTTTTCACGAAGAAGACTTCACACAGATTTGGCTAAATGGTGACTATTTGGGATTTATAGTAATCCATGGCTGCTTTATAAACCAGCTTGAGACAGAAGGTTTTCAATTAAGTATTGCCATTATATCCAGTCACCTACTCTTGCTTTAACTGCTTTCCACTGCCAGGTCGATGTGTACTAAAATATTAAATCACCAGTTGTCTCCCCCTTCCAGGAGTCCAGAACTCTTACTTTGATGCCTTGACTACAATTTTGGCAGTCATGAGGTACATGCCCGGTTTCCTTTCCAGTTTAATGTTTCTCTAATGTAGAATATTTTTTCCCTTTACAATGTAACTATGAGGTTTTAAAAGCCATTACTTTTTTTCATCCAGAAGCCACAATTAAACTTTCAGTTAGTTCTGTGCTCAAACGTAGAGTGCAAGGTTGGATTGGGCCACAATTACGCCAGGGTAGCCAAAAAAAGAGGCCTACATTCAGGTCTGGGCAGCCAAAAAAGTGTCCCACATTCACAGATCCCACCCTTTCTCAAATCATTTCTTGGTTTGAGACATGGAGCTAATGTTGGCACCTACTTGCCTGTCCTAAACCTTCCTTTTTACTACTTGTTAGACACCCCTAAAGTAGGCCCAAGGCAGCCCCATGTGCAGTGTATTTAAAAGTTAGGACTGGTACTGTCTTTCCTATAGGGTAACATAGGGAGTGCCGAGTGCTGTGTCACTGACACCTGACTCAGACCTGTGGCGTGATTGTGACAACGCAAAGTTGGCGCTTCTCATCTTGACCTGCTGGATTCATCGACCCGCCTTGTTGTAAGAAGCCAATACCTTGCCACAACACTGCGTCACCTCCCCAGCAATCGTAAGGAACCGATGCCCACTTCCCCTGCCCAGCAGTAAGGAACAGACACCTCACATCCCCAGTAGCAGTAAGGAACCAACGCCACACCGGCTCCAGCGAAACCTCACCCCTCTAACTCCGTGGAATGTCTTTGCTTCCTCATCTGTTTCCAAGGTACTGTACCCGGAGTCCTTGTGACTCCGTGACTGCCCTGCACTCTCATGCGAGTGGCGTCAGACTGTTGGAATCGACTCCGTCAAGATGCTGTGATAGCCCCAGTTAGAGCTATTGTGTTTCTAGCGCTATACTAAGATTTCTTCTTTGAAATTTCCTATCTTTATTTGTGCATGTTAGATTATTGTCGTTTTGGTCTTGGTTTACTTTGATAAATGAACAAGTTACTTACTTTTGGTAACAAATCCTCTGGTAGAGACATATTCTAGTTGCAGATTTTTTACCTTAGAATTTCCCCCAGGTGTCAGTCTGGATCCGGAGATTTTTCTTTGAGCAGTACCCTTGCACAGCATTGGGTGGCACCAGTCGACTCCGCGTCCGTAATTTTTGTCGTGGTCGCCGGATATGACATAGCGAGTTGTGTATATATATATGCGCCACCCCGGCGCGCTGATAGTTAATTTTCACATCTTTCCATGCCAGAAGCCGGAGCCATAAAGAACACTGACTCTGGTGCAACCAGAACTAGGGCCCTGAAAGGGAAGTCCCTGACTATAGAAATCAGTTCGCAGAGCATGGAGGATGGGTGGGTTGGTAAAGAATCTGCAGCTAGAATGTGTCTCTATCAGATAATTTGTTACTGAAGGTAAGTAACTTGTTCATCTGTTAGAGACTTCTAGTTGCAGATTCCTTACCTTAAAATAGATACCCAAGCAATACCATCGCCTGCGGAGGGCCTGCGAACGAAGATCATACTAGGAAGTCCTGCAGGACCGAATGGCACAAGTAGCCGTCCCTTCAGACCTGACTGTTCAGGCAGTACTTTTTAGGAAATGTGTGCAGAAATGCCCACATTGCTCCCTGGCAGATGTCCAGGTCTCGTACTCTGTGTGCTAATGCAGTGATTGCAGCTGTTACTTTGGTAGAATGAGCACGCAAGCCCTCCGGACATTGCTTCTTAGCCAATGTGTAGCACATTTTAATGCAGAGCCACCTATCTGGAGCTGGTTCGCTTCTGCACTGCCCAACCTTTCTTCGCACCCACATAGCCCACAAAGAGTTAATCATCCACCTGGAATTCCTAGGTACAATCAAGGTAGAATGGCAACTCTCTTTTTGGGTCCAGGCGGTGGAGTCTCTCCTCTTCCTAAATGGGGTATGGGGGCGCATAAAAAGTGGGCATGTTGTTTGATTGTCCTACATGAAAAGTTGTGACCACTTTAGGCGGAAAAGATGGCCTAGTATGAAGCACCACTTTATCAGGGTGGTTAGAGATGAAAGGTAGCTTTGAAGAAAGAGCCTGCAGCTCCTTCACTCTGCGGGCACAGGTGATGGCCAACAAGGAAGACTGTTTTCAAAGTAAGTAGGAGAAGTGGACAGTTGTGAAGCGGATCAAAAGGAGCACACATTAGGTAGGTAAGAACTAAGTTCAAATTCCATTGGGGCATTATGAATGGAGCAGGAGGAAAGAGATGGGTAAGCCCCTTAAATCTTCCAACAATGGGAGATTTAAATAAAGAGAGTTGATCAGGCATTCGGAGGAATGCCAAGATGACAGACAAATAACCCTTGAGGGTGACCAAAGCAGAGCCCTGCTGGGCCAGAGAAAGGACAAACAAAAGAACCGTAAAAAAGAGGAGCGGAGAGGAGGGTCAGGAGAATTGTCTGTACACTGTGCCATAAATGTGTTCCATCTACAGGCATATACAATTTTGGTGGAGGGACACCTGGCTGCCAAGATAACATTGCAGACTTTGGGCGGAAGATCAGAAGCTGTCAACTGCTGCTACCCAGCTGTCCCCTGCTGCTGCAACAGAAGATCCTCCCAAAGGGGCAGTCTGATCGGAGTATTAATAGCCGTGCTCAAAAGCTCGGGATACCATACTTTTCATGCCCAGTCTGGAGCCCCAATAATTACTTGGGCCCGGTTGTTCTTGATCTTCTTGAAAACTCTGGGTAGAAGTTGTATTGGTGGAAAGGAGGCCTGAGTTCCACTTAAGACGAAAAGCGTTGGTGAGCGAGTGCCGCCTTAGAAACTCCCAACATACAAAACCGCTGACATTGTGCATTCTTTGCGGAGGCGAACACATCTAACCAAGTCTGTCCCCACTGCTGAAAAATCCCTTGAGGTACCTCCAGATGGAGACACAATTCATGATTGACCCAGTATTGGCGGCTCAGTTCATCTGCTCTAACATTCAGAGACCCTGTCAAATGTTGAACCAACAGGGATATGCCCTGATGTTCCAGCAATGTCCAGAGACAGAGAGCCTCCTGACAAAGGGTCCACAACTCCGCCCTGTTTGTTGCAGTACCACTTGATAATGGTGTTGTCCATGAAGACCTGCACTACTTTCCCTTTGAGAGAGGGAAGGAATGCTTTCAATGCTAGTCTGATCGCCCTGAGCTCCAAAAGGTTGTTAAGGAGCTTGGACTCCACTGGAGACCAGAAGCATCTGAGCTCCGCCTCTTCTATATGGCAGCCCCATCCCTGGAGTGACACATCCGTCACACTAGTCGCATCTGTCTGGGGAAGGGAAAGGGATCTGGTAGGAGTCACTAGCAGGATGTAGGAGGCCATGAGGCACTGCAGTTTGAGTCGTTCTCATGGAAATTCAGGATAGAGAATGAGCCATCTGTATCATAGCCTGAATATCCTGGACTCGCCGTTCGGGAGGATAAGCCTGAAACAGCAGTGTGTCCAGAACCGCTCCAATGAAAGGGATCTCAGAGGGAGTCAGGTGTGACTTTGGCACTTTTATAGTAAACCCCAGCAAAGGCAGGAGGTCCACCGCAGTCTGAAGATGGGAGACGACAGCCTAGGGTTGAGCGTGCCTTCAACAGCCAGTTGTCGAGTTAGGGGAAGACTGACACCCCTAGAATGCGCAGATGAGTTGCAACCACTGCCATCAATTTGGTGAACACCTGAGGGGCACTGGTAAGGCCAAAGGGGAGCATGATGAATTGAAAATACTCGTGCCCTACCACAAACCACAAGTACCGTCTGTAGGCAAGCAGGACGGAAATATGGAAGTAAGCGTCCCAAAGTCCAACACTGCCATCCAAGGTCCAGGGCAGATAGGACCTGAGACAGAGTGAGCATTTCCTGTGAAAGAGATTGAGGGCCTGGAGGTCGAGGATAGGCCGGAGGCCCTTGTCTTTTTTTGGGCACCAGAAAATAGCAGGAATAACAATTACGACCTACTTCTGACACAGGGACCCTCTTGATGGCTCCTGTGGCCAAGAGAGTCGTAACCTCGCTGAGAAGTGCCAGATGTTCTGCCGTCATTCTGTCATAGGATGGTGGCATGGCAGAAGGGGTATTCTTGAAGGGGAAGGAGTAGCCCCTTCGGACTATTTGCAAAACCCACCTGTCTGACATGCTGGTGTTTTAACAGGGCAGGTGATGGCGAATCCTGCTACCAACTAGTCCCTGGTGGAGAAACGCCAGATCAGGAAGGCCTGGAGGCGGCAACAGAGAGCGGGCCAGTGGGCTGGCTAGACCCCTGACGCCTAGATCCACGCGAACGCTGGTGCCCACGTCCCCGGTTATGCAGAGGCTGAGCAGCATGCGCAGCACAGTGGCTGGTAGGGAGCAGATGTGGTTGTGCACCCCTTCTGCAGCCACACAAGTGGCGAAAAGCAGTCTGAGGGGGGTGAGTGGCACCAGCGAGGCCAAGGGACCAGGCTGTAGCCCAGGACTCCTTAAAGTATTGAGCACAGAGCCTGCTTTGTCCCTGATGAGACAGGTGCCATCAAAGAGCGTGTCCATCGGAGTAGATTGAACATCCCCTGAAAAGCCAGATCTCTGTAACCAGACGTGGCGTCTCAAGGCCACCATTGAAGCAACTGATCTGCCCAGAAAGTTGATCGTGTCCAGCCCACATCTGATTGTGAACTTGGCTTCATCTCTCCCATCAGAAACATCTTGAGAGAGAATGGCCCTGGCCTCCTCCGGGACCTGTGGCAGCACTTGCGTGACCGTGTCCCATAATGTATGGGTGTAACAGCCCAAAAGTCATGCAGCATTCAGAGACTGTAGTGCCAGGCTGGAGAAAGAGAAACATTTCTTCCCAAGATGGTCCAGCCTCTTTGATTCCCTATCCGGGGAGGGGAAGGGAACGCGCCATGGGACTTTGAGGATTAGATAACCAAGCTCTCAGGGTGGGGTGTTGGGTCAGGAAAGCCAGGTCGTCATGCACAGGCCTATGGCAGCAGGCTATTGTCCTATTAACAGGAGCCCCTGTGCTTGGTTTGGACCAGGTACCCAGCAGGACATCCATGAGGGCTTTGTCGAAGGGCAAAAGGGGTTCTGAGGTGGAAGCCCCAGGCTGAAGCACCTCAGTCAGGAGGGTAGTCCTGGCAGCCACCAAAGGCAGCTTGTGGTCCAAGACCTCGGCTGCTCTCTGCACCACCATAGAGTAAGATGCCCCCTCCTCCGTAGCCACAGTAGAGGGAGAAAGCATACCAGTGACTTGGGAGGTATCCAGACTGCTGGCTTTACCCAGTTCCTAAGCCCAGTCCATCGGGTCTTCTGGCTGGTATTCTAGAGCTTATAGCGAGCCCTCCATACAATCACTGAATCCCTACCCATAAGAAGAAGGGTCAATCTCTGATAGGGGGACCTGAGTCCCCATCAAAGTCGTAATCTGTGTTGGGCGACATAACTCTGGCTCCGTGTACGCAATAAGTATGGGATCATCGCCTCCTGCGGGCCTAGGTGACGTCGGGAACATCGACACCGGAACTGCCGTCGGGGAAGGTTGCAAGGGTATGACCAATGCCAGAAGCAGATCCCTGGGTCCCCCTTGGAGTTGAGGCCGAAGCCACCGGCACAGAACCTGAAGGGGCCCTTTCGAAACTGTGGGGCCCAAATGCATCCTGGCAGGGCCAGACTGCCCAAAGATGATGCGCATGTGCCTCATAACAATCTTGTAACTGGGCGGGGGTGGCTGCAGCTCCCAGAAACTCAGGAAGGGGCAACCTATTAACTCTGTTAAGTGTTACCATGCCAGTTAAGGTATCTAAAACCTATTTGGACTCTTCATTCTGTGTGTCATTAGCTGGGCTATCGCTCGCTTTGATTGATTTTTACAGCAACAATTTTGACAGCAAAATTGTAGATTCACTTGTTAATGCTCTATGCAAGGTGTTGGCAGGTGTGGATGAAGACTGTCATACAATGGGCAACTTCCATTCTAGACTGTGCCTCCTTTCCAATTACCTTTTTGGGGGACAGGAGACAAGGATTCACTTAACCACTCACACTTTGAACACAGTCTCTGTGGGGATATGTTGAACAAACTGTTGGCAGTCCATGATCTTTTCCTTAGTCTAGACCTGGCAGGTATCTTATACGGATAGAGGCACCGGATCTTTCATTAATCTTATTGCATTATCAAAGACATTGGTGAGTAGGGTGCACAAGTTTACCCTATTGGTGGTCACAACCCAGTTATCAACACTGGCCTTTAACGTGGTGGCTGCCCCGATTGAGTGCACAAGGAATGGTGGTGTTTGGCGCAGAAGGTGGGATATTGGCCCTGAGGAGCTTCTGTCCCTACTTCTGGCGGAAATTTGATCTATGTTTAAGTTTTTAGTCTGACTCGGGGGTGATGGGGACTTTCAATGAAATATTCAAGAGGGTAACTGAGCTGTAGGTGGCACCACAGCAGCGATGTGTTCGCAAGAGATCAAAATGGTTTGATAAATCTTGTTAACAAGCGCATAGTAGTCTGATACGAGCAGTTAAACGGTCACCAAGGGATATCATAGAAGTCAGAACCTTCAGGAAACTGTATAAGGATGTTTTTAGGAAAAGGAAACAGAAGAACGGAAGTGAGGCCAAGGAACAATTAAATGCCCCCTGTGCCAGGGACGATGTGTCACAATTTTGACAGGTATTAAGCACACCATTTGTTTTGCAAGTAATCAGGCCACTAGTATAGATGTGTCCATTCTACAGCACACCTGGGTCACACACTTCACTAACAACTTATACCACTCTCATAACCCTGTTTCCCATAATAACAGCTCACTGAATGTGGTAAATAAACTTGAGGATGACGTCCAGACAAGTCACGCTTAACGAGGTTATATCTGTCCTGGAAAGGTGTCCAAGTAATAAATTACCAGGACCGGATGGGATCCTGATTGACAATTTAAATTATAATTTGAATTTTTGGTCTCTGATTCTGGTGAAAGTGCTGCAAGTCGTGCAAATTTGTGCTAATCTTGGTCTAGGGCAAATATTGTGCCCTTCTATAGGAAGGGGAACAGAAGTGCCCCCTGGTGCTATCGCCTAGTAGCTCTAATAGATTCTGCAGCTCAGGTGTTGGGCAGGGTTTTGCTAAATCAGCTGGAAAGTTGGGCCACAGGCATCCTGATGGCAATCCAGTATGGTTTCAGACGGGGACTGGGGACAACAGACCAATGTCTGAATCTTCACTTTTTAATTAGCAAATATGTGCTTGCTAAAG
This sequence comes from Pleurodeles waltl, assembly GCF_031143425.1. Taxonomy (NCBI): domain Eukaryota; kingdom Metazoa; phylum Chordata; class Amphibia; order Caudata; family Salamandridae; genus Pleurodeles; species Pleurodeles waltl. The sequence goes on from NC_090445.1 coordinate 1,277,948,111, forward strand.
GGGTCTGCTTTTATCTGGTGTTTTAGGACCTCACTGCAGCTTTTGATAATGTTATCGGAGGAATACTGTGGAGCATTTTGTTCGAAAGGGGAGCTGATTCTAAGATTGTCCAGTTCCTCATCCAATTTCACGAGGATGTCCAAGGAAGCATCAGATTTTACCCCATTGGGGTATGTATGTTGTCTATAAACATCAGACGAGGCGCTAGACAGTGGTGCATGTTAACCCCCTTCCTCTTCAGCTTCTGTATAAATGGCCTTGACAGTTTTCTGTCGGCCAGAGAAGCTGACCCTAAGGTAGGGACCAGGAGGTTACCCAGGTTAATGTAGGCAGACAAATGCATCCTCATGGCACGAACGTGATGCGGACTGCAGAGGCTGGTAGATAGAATTGTTGCATTCAGTCTGATTTGGATCTATCAACCAATAAAGAAATGTAATTTTCTATGGTTTGTTGCCAACCCCTGAGCAAGGGATACTCCTTTTCATATTGGTGGTACCGTATTCCAGTGTGTACTCACCTTTTCTTACCTGGGGGTTCCTTTCAATAATACAATCTCTTGGAAACGCCTATTGAGTGAGGTCAACACAATTTGAACAGACAGTTGCTTCCCTGTTAAATCTGCTGCAAAATAAGGCTCCATACCTCTAGAAGCTGCTAATAAAATTTATAAGGCCAGAACCTTATCCATTGCCTCCTGTGGAGCAGGTGTATGGGGGTATTGCGACTCTTTAGAACTCCAGGTCAGCGAAAAACAACTTCCTATACAGATTTCTATCACTTCCAAAGGTTTTCCTGCTCTAAAAAGCCACAGGGAAGTTGGGCTTCAATATCTAGCTGATCTCATAAGGTTTGCTCCTACCATGTTGTGCCTCTCCATCTAGTCCAGGGGTGATGCCGTCCTTCGCCAAATGGTGATGGTGGACTGCCTAAAACTGACGCAAGTCCAAAACATCAAATGGCTGATGCATGTAAGAGAAGATCTGCAGGCGATTGGAAGGGCAGATCTGTTTGAAACTCCAAAGAGCATTAATCGTACAATTAAAACTCTAGTGAAGAGCGAACAATTGTGCCTAATGACTGAGAAAAGAACTGAAACTGAAATGAGGAAAAAGTCAGTTGAGGCTCATTTCCAATTGATTGATTACGACTGACCTAGGAAACCATATCTAGCCAAAGTGCTGTGGCATTAGAGGTTTTATTTGACTAGATTCAGACTTGGAATGGCCCCTTTTTTTAGTTTCTTATCCTTTAGATTCCTTGGTTAGCAGAGATCTGATACCCTGTCCATGCAACTCATTAAATTCCCAGTCCCAGTTGTCTGTTCAGATAATGGTTGGCGGCGCTGAAGTATCTTCAGTTTCTACAAACTGATGTGGTTTGTCTTACAATTTATTACATTTATCCCTTCTGTAGTCAAGCAACATAGATTAGTTGGGAAATGAAAAGGAAAGTGTGCACAGTTTTGTGACAATCAGGTTACTAATACGTTTACTACCTATTATGGAATGGTTTTTATACTTTAATATTATCACTAGTAGATTGCTTTTACTATTGCTATGCACTTAGTCACTTTATGCACATAAATGTCTGCAAATGAATCTTTGGATAAAATGTTAATTTATTGGTACTGTTTTTATTCTTTTTTACTTTGTAAGAATCTGTGACCATGAAAGTGGCATTGAATGATTTTAAGCAAGACGATCTTACCTTTAATGTGTTTGCTAAGAATGGTATGCATCTTATGTAAATTCATTTATGGTTTTTGTCAAAACAGAATAAGCATTGCAAACCTGAGTGTTAATAAGACTTTGTTAAATTCTGTTTGTGTATTCTGGGATGAAACCATTTCCATCCTCACCAGGTGGCCTTCCCAAAAAGTAACAATTTAAAGTCCTTTGTTTTCTGTTATTTCACTTTTACTGGATTGGTAGGTTCTGTAAGAATGCTCTCTCCACAGACAGGACTTTCAGCTCCTGACTTTCGTAAAAAGAGATGTAAAAGAAGAGCATACATTCTTTATATATGTCCTGAGAGTTGGTTAGCATTACTGTCTGCGGTGTTGATTGCTGTAATGGCCAATCACACTTCTCTTTGCTTGAGTTATAGAACTAGCAGCCTGCCCCTTTTCCCAATGTTCATAATGGCAGCTTTCTGTACCTGCAAGGCTTGTTCCACCTTAAAGTTATAGAATTTGTTGAGCTCAAATTATTTGTTTACCTAACAAGAGTTGATTGTTGGTAGAGCCTATCCCAATGGATCGGTATAGTGTGGCAGATTCCTTCTCTAGAGTGTCTTGTTTCACATTATTAGCTTTATGCCTCATTGTTGCATCTCATATTGTTAGGCCACAAATGTAATATTTCCTGGCAGCTCAAAATTTAACCAACACAAATTTAACTTAATTTCATTTTCACCCAGTGTATTATCTGTATGTAAGAAAAACTACTTTATTCTGACAGACCCTTCTACCTGTAGATTCCTCATCTGTTGAATCTTCTCCAAGTGCCTACCTCAGTGCACGAGACCCCTCTAGGTTTTAAGATTGTGTTAGGCACTCCTGCGCTATCATGAGGCTGTATGGCTTTACCTTATCTCTAGCACCTCCCGGATTTGATGTCTTGTAGCCACTTATGGTATCACATGTTGCTCTGACATCCGTTTCTTTTCCCTTTCGCCCTTTGATGAGTGATACAAATATGCCCTCCTCTGGAACTTTCCTTAAAAGCACTTTTCTACAGTGATTCAGGGATCATGCCCCCTCAAAAACTGTCAGACTTTGAGAAATGTCACTCCTTTCACAAGCAGATGTCATTTTCGGATCTCCAAGTTGTCTGTGTTGAGTGCTGGGGCATAAGCATGACTTCACAGCCTACGAGAAATGCAGCTGTTTGCCTGCCAATGAAGTCAAGGAGTGAGAAGCATAGCTCTTTATGATTTGTCTGCAACAATGCAGGGGTCATCATGTTTTAAACTCCAGTCTCAACACCCTATTCCCCACCCTATTCTCCCACAGATATGTCATCTGAGCGAGCTCCTTTGAACCATGTATCTGCCATGAAAAACATAAGAAACATCACAAGAGGTTCTTCCTTCTCTTATCTTTCCCTTTTGTACAGCAAGTCCTCTAGTCAGTGGCAACATTTCTTGACTCCAACCACATTATTTTTGGATTCTAAACCATTTCGGAGAACATGTGCCCATCACTGGTGTCTGGCTCAGAACCGGCTCCTGCCCAAAGCTGCCAAATCACCTTCCGTCCCGTGGTGCTGATCCTGCCCAAGTGACTGCTTTCACCAAGACTTTGTTAGCCATGTATTGCCTTTGGTGCCTCCAGGGGTCCCAAGTTGCTGGCAGTTGGTCTTCCACTGCTCCCAAATACTGTTGTGATTCCGACAGGCCTTGTTCCACCGCTGAAGGCTTCACCAGTTGTTCCAATGCTTACATAGTTGCTGCCTTTGAATGAGCCAATATAGACACAGCCTAAAACTCATCAAACCTTTTGAAAACTTTGGCCATTTTAGTAATGTGTTTAGGTTTGATTTGGTGACGAGCTTCTTTGTGAACCCCTGCCTATGGCTCAGGATTTTGCATTCCTAGATGACAATCTTGGATTTGATTCTCACTTAATTTCGATGCCTAATATTGCCACCTCTGCTAAGAACGAAACTAGTGAAATGAGCAACTTTCTTTCTCCTCCTGATAATGATGGGCCAGGGGACTAAATATTTTTCCTGAGGTAGTCCTGGATTGTATATTTACACAGGAGTATGGGAGCACACTGCCTCATGTCCCAGAATTCACTTCGCCCCAATGCATTTTGGTAAATGTAGTACAAGTTCACGCCAACTTCAGTGGTAGTCTGTAGTTTTTCACCCTTGTTGGTGCAGCTAGTGCTGTACATCTCTAGGCATGTGTTTATAAATTTAGTCCATCAACAGAGAGCAGCAGGCTTTTTCTCTTTTTAGGGTTGCAAATGAGCTGATGATCTGTGATTGATGCACCTATGTGCCATTGAGTGGTACTGAGACCTGAGAAGATTTTTGCAACATTTCCATCAAACCCATAAAAAAGCCTGCTACAGCTGATGGAGAACTAAATACAGAAACGCGTGTCCAGAGGTATAAAGCACTAACTGCACCAACAAGGGTGAAAAACGATGGACTACCGCTGATGTAAGCATGCACTTGTATCACATTTACCATAATGCATTGGGGCACATTAAAAGCTGGGATGTGCAGTAGCGTGCTCCCACCTAGTCCCGTCTTGCCTGCATTGAACAAGCCTTCCTCCAGTGTTTTGGTGGGTTCCATTGTTGCTGCTCTCATCATCTAGACTCAGATGGTCCCAAGTTCTTATCTGTTCACCCTTTCTTTGAGGGGGTGGTGGTTCATACAAAACTTAATCGTAATCTCTTTCCCTCTACTCCTCCGGACAGTGATTAAAACAAATAGCGGTCACTTCCATCCAGAAGTCTAGCTCCCCATTTCTTCACATCCATGTGTTTATGGATTTCTATGCTCACACCCTTTAGAAGATGGCCTAGAACCCAGTTCCCTAAACCCTGGACCATTTATGTGACCACTTTGCCAAGGTAGTACACGAAGTGCAAAATGCTGCCAAACAGATTGTTTTTTGTGGTGGATTCAGAGGCCAAGGCTGTGGGCACCTGGGTTACTATATTCCAGCATGTTAATGTGTTTCACTGGGTTTTATGGGTATGCTTAGGCCATCCTCAAGGACATGCCCTTCAATTTGTCTCACCCATTTGATGGAAAAAGCCAACTGGGCACTGAACAGATTCAAGCCAAGGCCATGCCTTATCTGAATAATTGAGTTTGGATTTCTTGGCCTGCTAATTCCACCAACAGTGCAGCAAGGTTATGGGTTGTTCCTGGAATCATCTTCACTGGCTACGTCAGTCTTCCAGCCAAACAGGTTTGAATGGTGTGGCAGCTCCAACGAATGCCAAAGACTCCAGCAGCTATCTTGTTTCTCCTCCTTTTAACTACGTCTTTAGCTCTACTTTGAGAGAACATGTGCATCCTGTTGGAGATAGTCTTCTTTTCTGACACACAAGTAGCCCATTACTTCCTTAGATCCTTAGGCCATCAGGAGTGGGTACTTACTTTCTTTTCAGGATTTGCCCCCCTCATGTCACCTTTTCTTACAGCACCTTTGACCATTCTGCATCAGGTTGACGCCCCCCCCCCCCCCTTCCATCCTTCCCTTTCTGATCGAGGAATGGGGGAGTGATAGAGCCTGTTGCGAAGGATGCAATTGAATAGGGGCTATTAACCCTACCTATGCCCTTGTCCCCTTCAAGCGTGCGGACCTTCATCCCTTTCTAGACCTTCGTGTCCAGTACTCCTTTCTTTGTAAGGAGGAGTTCAAGATAATGTCACCAGGACAGAACTTCTTAGTCTTTTAGTCCAGAAATTGGAAGGTGTGGATCAGTCTGCAGGACATGTATTTTCATATACTGGTTCTGCGGTCACACGGACAGTTCCTGTGCTTTGTAGTGGATTTCACTTACTACTGGATTTGCAGTTGCTATCTGACCTGACATCAGAAGTCATGGTGCTTCTCAACTAGTCAGGAGTTCCAGTGGTTGTAGTGAGTGGGATATAAAGCTACAATGTTCCCAAACTTTTTTATTTTCATCAAAACGTTCCCTTTCTTTTTGGTGAAGAATAACTGTTCATGCACTGTTAATGACAACCTTGAGTTGTCTCAGGCTAAAAGGTTCAAGTCCAACAATATAGTTAAAAAAAAAAATGTTCTTTTTAGTTGTGCATCGTACTTTGCCCACATACTCCCTAATCACGCCCCAGTGTGTGGTCAGGGTAACAGTTCTCATACTTCTCTTTATGCATTTCAACCGCTGAGGGAGGCTTAAATTCCTGTACCTCAAGGACCAGCTGCTAAAGGTGAATTCCCAGCAGTTGGTGTTGGACCATTTAAAACCATCTCTTCAGTTTGGACTTGTCCATCAACTATCCAAAATTTAACCTGCAGCTCGTTCAATTGCTTTTCTTCACTAGGGCAGAGCTGGACACTGTCACCCTCAAAGCATCCTATCCTTCTTAGAGAATCTGGGACATTTAGGGTATGATCCCAATGTTTCATGAGAACTCTTCGGCCCCATACATTCCTTGGCTGCTTGCCTTTTATTTACTTCTTGTTCCAAGTGCTCTGTGGCACAAAGGCAAGCTCTGCATGGTTGCTTCTGTAGCACTGCTGAGACTTGAAATAAACCATGCAGATGTTCGAGAAGGTAGCTCTGGAGCTGAAATGTGGGTGGGGACTGGAACAACTAACTTGCAAAAGATCCTTTTATCCTCCTCCATTGGTAGCCACTGTGGTAGCTAATATTCCCTCCCTTGGTTTGGGGTTGTCATTTTGAAACATGAGCATAGGTGACCACTGATAGATTATGAAGCAGAAACTCCATATAAATCTGCATGAACTTTAAGACATGTCTGGCCCTCAAGACATCTATGGTCAGTTGGTTTACATCATAACAGACAACACAATTGAATTTGTGTTAGACAGTCAGTCGTCTGGTTCCAGCTCCCTGAGTAAGCGGAAAAATGACCTTAATTGGCATCACTTTCAAGTGGGAGATGGTCTATTACTTCTTGGCACTTCTGGGTCTCTCCTCTGGCAGACATCTTTGACACTTTTGAAAAGCTCTCAGTGCCCTGTGTTCTGCACCCTCCACATCCATTGTGAGGGTCTCTAGGAGACACGGTCCGCTGTGCGTTTCCACCCATTGCTATGATCTGTGTTTCCTGAGGAAGCTGTGCCTGGATGTTACACATACAACCCTAATCACACTGAACTAGCCAAGAAGGGGGTTGCATTCAGAAATACTACACCCTCTGAGCCCTCCTCTTCCACTCAAGATGCTCCTTCTCTCTCAGAAAGGAGCAGGCTCTACACCAAAACCTCCAGTCTCTCCACCTTCATGCCTATAGATTGAGAGAAGCAATCAGTATATTTTGCTTGGCGGGTTCATTTTTGTCTAGTGTACCAGGAAAGTGGTAGACTGCCTGAAGCTGCATTTGTCTGTTGTGGTGCACCATGCGCTTTCTTTGGACTCTCAACAATTTGCTTTTCCCGTAGTAAAAGTTATTTGTAAGCCCTATATGCTTTTGTTTGTTTGCTACATCAGCCTTTTTTGTTTAAGTCGCCTGATATGATGTATTTCTGAAGGGTCTGTCTTACTTGTACCCTCCTTTATCTTTTGTTATGCCTGGTTGAGACCTGAATCTGATGCTCTCATTTATGATGGATTCACCATTTCTGCTCATGTACAGTTGTACCTTAAGAAGCCTAATACAACAATGTTTGCAATTGCCATCACCTCGGCTTGTCATACCAGCGAGTTACAAGCCTTTGGGTGCCTCCTCTTTTTTTATGTCATTCTTCCTTGGTAAGCTTATACTTAGGATAAGGGCTTGCTTTCTTCCGATGGTGGGTTCTCCACTCCATCTTGGCCAGTCTTTTACATTGTCATCGGTAGTCAGCGCTTACTTGGCTACACCGCTTCCAGGATCATAATGTTGATACGTAAATTGGCACTCTGCTGTTAGATTGTCCTCTGCATCAATAACTTCTGCACCGTTGCCATGAAGGAGTCCCATGAGAGCATCTGGGAGTGTTCCACATGTGCATTGACGCTTCTTTGGAATTGTCCAAATGTGTTCCTGTTCTGAACATCAGTTGTGCTGTGATATAGGCTTCATTTCACACCTCCATCAGGCATTACTGCCTCAAGTCTGCAAGGATGGCCATTTTGCTAGATCTGGGTTGCAAGACTTAGTAGTTTGAACAGTCCCTCAGACCCACGTCCTTGGAAGCACCACTTGGGTATTTTTTTCAAGGTGAGGAATCTGCAGGTAGAAGTAACCATCAGAAGAATAAATTGCTTACCACTGGTAACCATCGTTCAGCTCGATATACTGATGTCTTTGCAGATTCCTCATCGATCCACCCATCTCCATTTTCTAAGGAGTAGTCTTGTTTGGTAATAAGTTTCAGATTTAGATGTTCTGCTCTGCTTTCCTGACAGTTTCATCTGTCTTGTTTCTGTCTATAGGTGTGTGGAAAAAAGGATGAGACCTGACATCTTGAGGTTCTTTACCTGTCCAAAGATGTCCTGTCAGAAGAGATGCCATAATCAAGCCAAAGCTATGGCGTCTTTGTTGGCGCAGGTGAGCTTTTTCTGGCTCCAGTCAGATGCCTGGAGGAGATCTAAAATGACGAATCTTAAGGAAGATCCAGTATCCACCAAAAAGAAGTAACTCTTTCTTCTAGTTACAGCAAACTACTATACATATAATGAACCAAGTTGAGGACTCACAAAAGTTACTTGGAGCAATTAAGGCTGTGGATAACAATAGTTTGTCAAATCTAATAGGTTACAGGAACCCTCCTATCTCTCTCAAAACCAGTCCTACCTCCCAAAGTCACTTAGTGCTTATTCAGTAAGCTGCCCTAGTAAACTCTAGGACTGGTAGTACAGTAAAATGCTCTTCTTAAGATTGAGCCTTTTACCTTCTGTGGCAATCCCTTTTGAACTAGCACGGCCCAGGTGCCTATCTATTACTGTCGTGATAGCACTGCTTGTCATTTATGTAGCTGCTCACAAGTCTCTCTCCTGTATGGGCCATGCCATGTTAGCTTCTGCCTGCAAGCTTTCCGCTTGTTCCGCCAGATCAGGGCACAGGCCACTCAAGGATTTTGTCTGGTTGCCCTTTGTCAGTGTAAGAGAAGAGCTCTGTCCTGCAGTACTGGCACTGTGCCTGTTGCCATGCTCCTGCTTAGAATCGCTTTGGGGGATGGACTCTTCTATATGCAGCCAATGGAGCAGTTGTGGAGGCCCAATGAGCCTGCCATCCAAACAAGACTGAAGAGCCCACTCAAAAGACAGGAATCCAAAGGCAGTACAGTGTGGAAGATTATATGGGAGTTCAGTCGGAAACCAGAGTTGATGCAAGATTGCAAAATTCCTGAGCTGTGACAGTACTTGCACTCTGGTGCAATGGATTGATCAGTCCATGAAGAGTGTCACTTTGGTGAAACTTTTGAAGTTGTTGGGTACTCCCATGCTGCAGTAGTTTGGAACAACAGTAGTGATACATTTGTTTACCCCCCACTAACCTCTTCCAGATGGGATTTTCCACTCATGACAGTGCCCCCCAAGATAGTTACCTATTCAGAGAATAGCCTACAAACTATTTAATGGATAGGCAGAAGTCTGCTGCAGGCAAGAATCTCGTCATATTGATATTGTTGTTCAGTCCTTCCCATATTGCTACTTATTCCTCCAGGCAGCTGGGCTGTGGGTCCTTTTTCTAAGCAGCTCATCAACGTAGATATCTCAGATAGTGATTAGTTCTTCCTCCAAGCCTCCTGTCATGCTGCACTTAAGAAATTTAAGATCTAGACTGTTCCTTTTGTATCAGCCTGCTGGAACGTCCACAAAGTGATTGAAAAAAAACTATCCATAGGTAGTGTGTGCATAATACTAATACTGTCAGAAGGGTATTGCAAACAGTAATTGTATGTAACAGAAAAGGGGAAACTATCTTTAAATCAGGTCTTTGAAGCAGTATAGTTGTAGACCTTAAACCAGATTGCCTATTGTGATGGGGAAAAAAAGGTTCCCTGCTTAGAAGGCACGAAAGCCCTTGCAACATCCTTGTTAACATGCCATTGACATTGATTGGCCTATCCTTTATGCATTCATTTCCTTAAGATTGAGCTTTTAAAAAAACGTATTTATAGCTTTTTCTAAAACGACATACTACGTAGGGTAGACCCAGGGAGAGTATATTAGACAGAAAGAAAAAATAACCAAAGAAATCATGTCTTTTGGTCAACCAGCTGATACTTTTAAATGGGATTCATCTCACTGTAAGCAGATTACTAGACTTGTAGACTTAGATCAGCAAAAAGGGGCTCTTAGAAGATGAGGCATTTGACAGTCTTGGGCTTCTCACCAAATGTTCCCGTAGCCTCCCCGACCATCTCCTGACTTGGGATACCTGATTTGGGGTGGACATGTCAGTCCTTTTTGGATGGCAGGTTCGTTGGGCTTACACAAACTGTACTGTGCACACGGATACATTTGATAACATCACACTGATTTTGATTGTATAGATCACTCCATCTTGGAGAAAACCCAAGTTGAATCAAGCCAGAGTGGATAGGTCATCAAGTGCATAACACCTTTTGGAATTAACAGCAAATCACTGCTTTATCACCTTTTTGGTATACACCAAAGGAACTGAATTGTGCTGTTATGCAGGGATCAGTTCCATCCACATTATTTTTTTCAATCTTTACTTTTGACCCCTGGAAGCTCTACTACAGCCTGATGTAGGCAACCAACTTTCAAAGGATATATGCTCTGTCCAACTAAAAAAAGATGGCGCTGCCTCAAAACTAGCCAGAAAGAGACAGTCCTAATTCTTAACTTTACACACTGGTGAATGTCTACAAATTTCTTTCATTTGAAAGCATAGAAGACTTGAGGGTCTTGCCTTAAACCTTTAATACCTACTTCGTGGCTTACGATATATAATGGCCTGAATTAACACAACCCTCCCCTCTTCTGCCAAGACTATGTACTTTGAGAATCTGTTTTGACATCAGTCTCTCACTAGAGACTCAGGTTTCCAAAGTATCGGGCCTTCGTTTTGACCAATTAAAACTCCTAAAAAATATTTTTCCATACTTTGACAAAAGTTGGCACATACCAGTCATTAATGCCTTGATTCAATCTTGGCCTTAGTAGACAACACTAATAATTCGGTAGCCCCTGAAAAACTGTTTTCTGCAATGTTCAGAATGCAATTTTCTGTCTTATCTCTGGTGTCTTCAGATTGAATAGTTAAACACCAATTGTAAGACCTCTTGCCTATTCGGGCTAGAGTAGCTTTTAAAACTCTTACAAGTGTACATGTTTCTGTATCAACTCAGTCCCTTTTTTCACTCTCCAAATTCTCAGTATACCAACTAAATCAATCTTCATTCATCTTACCAGCCCCTGCTGCTAGTACATTGTGATAAAAAGCTAATTTGTGGAGACAAACCTTTCCCTTTAGTGGCAGAAAAACTGTAGAACTCTTCCCCTACTGCTACTCGCTTAGATCCCCGATCAGCAAAGTTTAGGAAAGCCATTAAAACACTGGCTCTACAGTCACTTAACTCTTCCTCCCTTTTTGTCTCCTTTTTTCAAAAAGCATATTGTTGTTGTGCTTTATAAATATTTTTAACATAACATGCTGAGGTTTGAAAGCTCATCATCAAACAACTCTATTAAGAGTTTTTTCTTTGCATAGTGCCTCTCTTAGATTGGATAATTTCTCACACGTGCAAAAAGTTACTTTTAACATCTCAAGCAGTGGAAGAAAAATTGCTTGTCTTATCAGTGTTTTTGTACGTTGGCATCAGAATTTGGGCACCACCTCATGAAAACCCATTCATACAAAAAATGGTTATAACCACCCCAGGTTGGTCTTTTGATGGATTGACAGTGATTAAATATCTGCGGAAGATTTTCAGACATTTCAGTTGTGATTAAATTGAAGTTAGCAATCCTGCAATTCCATTGTTAAAAATGAGTAACTTATATTTTATACTTTTGTAGCTCTTCGGCACAGTTGTTACAATTCACAATTGTTTTATATTCATGAACACAAAAGTCCTTTGAATGGAGACAATTCAGTGGTTGTTGGCAAGTAAGGTTAGTGTTTGGACATTATTTGGATTTAATCACTTAATTGCAGATGCATATTTTTGTGTTTTTGGGGTGGTGAAAAAGAACTGTAGTTTGTTTTTAATTGTTGTGACTCCTGGTTAATCCTGAGTTTCTCAACAAATACGTTAAAATGTGTCTTGCATGACAATCAAATTTATTAGATTAATCAATGTTCAGCCGTTACATGCTCATTTTTGTGTGTTGCTCTGATGCCATGTTGCTTGTCTTTTTCTGTCTCTGCTCTCTCATTATGCCATTGGCAAGGAGTTGAGGAGTTAGTCCATTACTTCTGTGATAAAGCGTGGTACAGTACAATTTCAGATTTCTCCCTACCTACTCCCACAACACGGCTGTGCTGTACTCCCTGCATGATGCATGTATGTTAAACAATTTGCATGCAGTTCCGTCATGCTTCCTATACACTTTGAAATTCTAGCTACGTCTTTGTGTTAAGTTGAGCTCATTACCTTTTTCAGCAAGTTATTCAAGCTTGAATTTTCGATTCTGTCTTAGAATTTTGCCTTTTGTGCCATAATATGATCAGAGAGACACTGCTGGAATGATACTGAAAGAGATAGAATTATGGGTCCCTAAGGACATAGTCTAAACATCTTTGTGCATTATCTTTGATCCCAAGAATGTTATTGGTACTGCCTACAAACATGGTTTATAATTCTCACCTGTATCTCTCCGTGTAATTAATTCCCCCCAAACTAAGTAGGGGAGTGAGATTTGGTTTCAGTTTCATAGACCTTGGTTTATTTGATTCATTTGTCACCTCTCCTTTGAGCATTTCATTAATTCTGTGCTTTCCTCACATTTACTTTCTCAAATTCTTGTGGTTTTGTCGAGCGTTACTAAACTTCTTGAGGTCCTTCGTCTCCTCCAGAAAGGGAATATTGCACTCAATGCACACAGTGGAATTGGCTGAATATGTTGGTGTATTTACTTCTGCTCTCTAAACTAACCAATGTCAAAGTAAGCTGCATTCTTGTTGCATACAGTCCACCTACAATAAATGCTAATCTTTAGAGTGTGGCCGGTGTTAGTTGCAATAGTACTTGGCTGCCCTATGACACATGCTAGAGAATTGTTTTTTGCTATCTGTTTCAAATAGTGCTGGACAAAGACTGCCTGAAGTGATATGTTTTATGTAAGCTGAATGGATTTCATACTTCAGACTGTTGCTCCTTTTCACTACACTACAGTAGGTAACCCCATAACCTCAGTTTTGAGAGATTTTCAAATATGGTTGATAGTGTTTTGTTGAGTGACAACCTCAGAGCACCCAAACGTTTGTGCTTATTCCATGCTACCATTTTATATATGGCTATAACAGTATAACTTGCCTACCTGTGTCACAAGTGGGGTAATTGTGGAAGCAAAACAGTCTGGCCTCTGAGATAGCTGTGAAGTGTCTCTAGGATTCATGCTTGCTTCTCTTGGTATTTTTGGGATGGCTGCAATTAGAAAAGAAAGATATGACACCTAAATCATTAATGGGGCATTCACATGAAGACTTAATTTGAGCTAGTGAACAGTGAATTGCTCAGTCTAGCGCCTGGCGCGGGTAATTGACAATGTTAAATATTTGGTATCCATGCAAAAGTTAGTTTCTAGCCTTTTGTTTATTTTTATTGAAAACCACTGAAATAAATAAAAAATCACACAGGACATTTGAGTTTGTGTTTACAGGAAAAGGGTGATCTCATTGGTAGCCAGAATCTGGAGCAGTATGGTATGGACAAGTAATTCCATTGCAAGAAATTCTCCATTACTTTAGTTATTGAAAATCATCGGTTTCTTGGTGCAGTTGATTTTGTGCAGTGTTCTTTGCACTTATCACTGCTTTTAAACAAGTCGTTAGGTGGACCATTCACAGCTTCTAAGTCGTAAAGGCACCTTCTGCAACCCACTACACAATTCCTGCAGTAAAGTACCTTACTGCATTCTTCTTACACTACACTACTGTGGTATCGCTGTGGCACATAGGGCCTCATTACAACCCTGGTGGTCAAAGACCACCAGGGCTGTTTTTGACGATTGTACCGCCAACAGGCTGGCGGTACAATCTGCTGCCGCGGTCACACCGCTGGGTCCGGCGGTTTCCTGCCATGGTTGTCCCTGCGGTTTTAATCCACCAGGGCAGCGATGCCCAGAGGATTACGACTCCCCTTCCCGCCAGCCTGTCCATGGTGGTAGAGACCGCCATGGAAAGGCTGGCAGGAAGGGGAGTCGCGAGGCCCCTGGGGGTCCCTGCACTGCCCCTGCACCTGGCATGGGCAGTGCATGGGCCCCCAGGCACAGCCCCACCCTGCCTATCACTTAAGTGAAATGCACGACGGGTGCAGCTGCACCCGTCGCACGGGCGCAACACTGCCAGCTCCATTAGGAGCCTGCTCCAATGTTACGGCCGACATCCTCGCGGGGCGTAAACTCTTTCTGCCCGAAGGCCCAGCAGGGATGTCGTAATGTGGCCGGTGGGATTGCAGCCGCTCGGCGGTCCGCCCGCCCGCCAAGGTTGTAATGAGGGCCTTAGTTTTTAATCCTCACCTTCTTTTCCATAAGCCTTCTCTGCCTGTCTGCAAATTTTCCTTGTAATCTTGGGGCGCAGAGAAAGTCTTGAAATTTTAAGGGCACATGTATCGGAGACTAATGAGCTCCAGCGTATGTTCTACCTCAGTTGTTAATGATGTCATAGTGTTCTTTTTTTAGACAAATCGATCTGCATAGTGAAAAATGCATCCCTGCAGAAGACCACATTTTTTGACAACAAACTAAATATTTCACAAAGAAACAATCTATTGAAATTAAAAAAAAAAATCTAAAAACGCTGTGATTGTATGCAGGGTTACTGTAAAAAAAAAAAAAGTGCTGTTTACAGGGACATTAAGCTCAATAAGCAAAGAAGGCATATTGAAATGGCGGTGATCTAGAAAATGACTGTGCTGCTAACTTCCAAATAGTGTTTTACACTGAAAAGGCTACCATAGCAGCAGTCATATTTTTGATACCTTCTGTTTCAGCACTTTTTGGGTTACTGACTAGGATAGTGGTTCCCTCCCATCATGTTGTAATCCACAAAAGCACTAAGTGTTCCGTCCATTCTTTCCTAATCAGACAAGGAAATTGTAAGATCGCCCACTTTCCATTAAATTTGAGCCTTCAAAAAGTTAGTCCATTGGTCCTCCTGGTTCGATTGTTTAAATGCCTCCTTTTCTAGAGATATGCAGGTACCGCTCCTGAATTGATCCTCTTCAGTGATCTACTAAGCCTGACCTGCCCGTATGACTTAATGACAAGATTTAGGCCAGCATTCCAGAGACTTCTCTTTTATGAAAAGCCACCTTCAAACATTGCACTTGTACTACTGTCACCTACATTACTTTACTACAAGACAGTTTGTGTTCAGTTTAAATATTACTGCAAATAATCAAAGAAAGTTCTAAAATCAGTTTCTTATGAATTTTCCTTCTCAAATTGATAAAATGCAAGAGAAAATTCCAGAAATTTTGTTTTAAGAAAATATAAATTCGTTTATTTAAAGAAGCTTCAGATAACATCTGTTACAACATTACATTCACTAGGCTGATTTGAAGGTACCACAAATATTGGAGAGCATAGTAAATGTAGTTGTGACATGCAGCTATTCATGTTTAGTGAGACAGTAGATATGAACCCGTTACCCTCTCAAATACCATTTAACGTTTCAAGAGATCCCGCCACCTGTTAAGTCTTTTTCATCTTTGATCTCACTACTGCTTATACTACACCAGCCTACGTAGTGTGTGAGGCAATTATTGCTGCATGTATGTTTTTTTACTTAAGTGTTTTAATAAAAATGGCATAGGCCATGATAGAATTTATGTGTCATGAACATAAGTGTTCATAATGAGTGTGCAAATGATCTCACAGTGAAGAAAAGGAGTGCAAAAAAGTCTGTGTATGATACAATTAAGGAAATGGTACATCGATATTTTTTGTTGCTCTTTGTCTTTTCAGAACGAAGCAGTCCTTTAAATACAGCAAACTCAGTGATTCATTAGCACAGTGCATTTGCCAAAATGACATCAATGGCATTTCGACCCATTAAAATTTAAGGGGCATTATCAGGACAGTAAAAGTTGCAGATCAGTATTTCTGGAATGGAATTGGGTTATATTGAAAGGTGTATTATCTTTGTAGATTGAATGGCCATGTCAGAAAAAGTATAAAATATTATATGCTCACTGATGTGTCTGTGTATAGCACAATCTGCAAGGAGAGAAATGGGGCTAGTGTATTAATGTGATTATTTAGAGGGTTCTACTACAAGAGGGCCATCTCCAAAATTCAGAAATTGTGACTTCCAGTTTATGTGAATACTGTCACCTGAAAATAGGAGGGAAATGGCTAAAAAGTTCTAACAAGGGTTATATCAGTAAAGCTAGAAACAGGGGGATATTTATAGTTACCAATATGTGACCAAGGATGGTCTCGGAATGAAAGTTGATAGCAGTGCTGGTCCACAACCATGTGCAATTATGGTGGTAAAATAATTAATCCTGTAAGGAATTTCAAAGTCAGCCTTCAAGACCAATATGGTAATTGAAAAGTAAAATTGTTTCCAAAAGATGGGAGATGAAGAGTTTCTCACCATGTAGTTGAGATGTCTGCCAGGATTATTCAGTATCCTCGGCTGGTGTCAGCCAAGAGTAAATCAAAAAGATGGCAGGGTAGAACTTCGGAAATTCCCAAGGTTATGTTGGAGGGTGAAAAAGTCATGCAAACATGTATTAGAATTAGCTAGAATGGCAATAGGAGGAAAATGAGTAAACCGACCTATCTGTCCAAAAAGAGAGAAAGAAATTCCAAAGGGCAGAACAGTGCCAATGGTGTCAGCATCCACAAAAGCCATAGCTTCAAGTATTCAGGGAAAAACACTGTTTTGGGTCCAACTCTATATGGCTTCTCCCTGATACATAGCTCCAAATTCACCCATCTGTCCATCCTGATAAGCAGTCCACTGTGAGAAGGATTGCAATCCTCTATCAGACGTGGTAATCCTTGATTTGTCAACTACTTTTCCCTCCTTTGATTACCACATCCTGAAGACCAGGTTGTCTTAAAATAGCTTGATTGCTTCCAAGTATATCATGCCCATAAGTATGAACTCTTGGTCTGCTCTGCATGCTACATTGTTTCAGAGTTTGTCCCTTTCTTGACTAAGAACCCTCTCATATTTGATCTGCAACCCCAGTCATTTCTGTTGTACTATGCAGATGGCACATGCCTCTGCTCGATTAAACAAGTTCACCTTCCTAACAGACACTTTGAGATGCAAGTACAACAATATTAAACATGCCTCCAAAGAAATCTACATTTGGAAGCAGACTAACCACTTGGTTCTTAAAGTTTCCAAAACAAAAATCTTTAATATTGAACATCCTAACCCAAGCACTCAACTGCTTGCTTTACTGCAGTGCTTCAGCCACTGCGATGCCTTTCCCAGAGAAATCAACACCGTCCCCAAAGCAGTGAAATAGCAAATCTAAATGTCAGAGGCTTTGTCCCCTTAATTCATGTTGCATGCCTAGAACCACCTCATCTAGGGATGATGACAGGCCAGGATTACTGCAGTTTGCCCATCTCCAAGTTTCAGTCAAATTCGACTAGCAGGCATGATCTTTACACTCGCATCTTTAGGCCGTACTCAGTCTGGCCTCCTCACTATACACTGGCTCACAGACAGAAAAGGGGTAGGATATTCTTATTGGAGCAGAATAGAGTCTGACATGCAAGAACAGTCTGATTTTCATATGTATGTTCTTGTATTGAGCTCCATACTGGGCACCTAACAACGGACTGGAATGCAGACCTAATACTTTGCAGTGACGGAAATGAACTCTGGCATTTCATCCATCACTTTTTAGTTTCATTTTATTTATTTATTTAAGTCCAGTGCAGTATACTTGCCGTATCCAATGATCTGTCAGAACCAAACCCATCGGATATTGGGGTTTTGCAGGCACACGTTTCTACTTTAGCAGAGCTGTAACTATTCCCAAATAAGGCTTCGAGCAAGTATGCCATTAATATAGAAAATACCAGTTGCTAGTCTGGCAACAAAGATTCAAACAGCTTGTGTTAAGGTGAAGAGTCTCCAGTGATTGAGTCATAAGCATTAGATTTGACTACACCACCAGTGACTACTCCTAGAACACTAACATCAGCAGCAGTAAGACCAGCATTCAAGTCACCATAAGCTTATACAATGATGTTGAGGTGACTAAAACCTAGTCCAGCAGCACTGAATTCATTAACTGCTTGTCATATTGTGATGAAGCCACCTACAGCAAATCTGTTGACAGTAAAGTTATCTACCACTAAATAACTGATGAAGAATGTGTCATCAATAAGTTCAACATTGCAGAAGTTCCTAGCCGCTAGTACATCCAATCAACAATCTCCTGATGCACGTTTGTTACAAGTTAAATCCCCAACTGTTAGTCCAGTTCAGGTACAGTGGACAGCCTCTAATTCCTCAGCATCCTGAGGCAAGCAGAGCCCGAGAAATTCTAAACTCCACCATCAATCATTTTTCTTTCCAAATCCATATAATTGAGCAGCGAAAAATATCGCTTTGCTGGAAAAATATTGATCTGGTACACACTCTTCTCTTTTTTTTTCTCTCTTATTGTGATTTGTTAGTTTAAGTACGATTGGACAGATTAGGGAAAATGAGTCCATGCCTTAGACCGTACTTTAGCTTTATTAATACATGATAATTAGAGATGTTCTGGCAAATTTTTGATATTTGTGAGAAATCAAGTTAATGTTTGTTTTCATGCAGACCACTGACCCTGGTGATCTACGAAAGATCAGTTTCCCTTGGAGAAGACCATTGAAAGCATTGCCACTGTGACAGATGTTGATACTAAGACTAATAAGCAATTAAACACCTTTAAACAAAAATAAAATATGGAATGTTAGAATCCTCAAAATACATACCAGACTAACCTTAGAGTGCATCTCTGACAATGATTGGAGTTGGTGGGGGAAGTGCACTAATGACCTGCTTAAACCCAAAGCTAAAGAAAAGCAGTCCCCTCTGTTGACCTTTCGGAATTAATACAGTACTAAATGTAAGCAGCATAAACTGAAATATCATCACTAACTAATTTAAAATTCTACTCCAGAACGATGATAGCAGAAGGTCTTTGCAAGGGAGCTGCTTCTTTTTTTTTTTTTTTTTTTTTGGTACGGTAATGACAATTTATAAGGTATAGGATGATACAGATGAATCAGCCTGTGGTGATAGGAGTTCTAAACTGTCCCAAAATAACATTTGCATGTTACAATTGAGCACACCAACTCCATCTAAGGGTTGGTAGTATCTCGTCCCATCAGAGGTGAATCTATACCATTTGTGAGAGTACACTACATGTGATTCTATTGTTGATGTGCTCGTACCAAAATAGCTATGTTAATATGTTTATGCTGAATATACGATGTTAGTCAGAACATGGATAGTTTTCTCACCTCTGGAATCTCCCCCAAATTGCTATATCGGATCAGGAAACTCTTTGGAGTAGCTCTCAGTAACACTTGACGGCTCAATATGACTCTGAGCCCTCCCCTGCATATGAAAAAAGACAGCCATGTACGGCATCACCCTGTATGTAGATATCAGTTGCTTTAAACAAAGCAAGTGGTTGGAATTACATACATGGGCTAAAAAATGTTGTCAGCAGTATCATTGTAGCATTGTTACATCCAAATAATACATAAGTTGAGAAACAATAGTAAGGATATTTATATGCATGATGGAGAACCACAAGATAAGACAAGGAAGAGGTAAAGAGGGGGGATTAAAACATTTTTTTTTAAAAAGCTAGACGTGAAGATATAGGATACGGTTGCCAATATTACTGAAATAATATGGGTCAATATTTAATCTAGTAGGAGTAAGTCTTCCCTTTGCAGTCCAGTTGTGTGTGGGGAACTGAAAGGACCCCAGACAGAGAGCAAAAAGGTCCTAGGGAATTTAGTGTGAAAGATGTCATCAATGGTATTGTGATTTTTAGTCCAGAAATTGTGTAATTAGGGACATTCATACATCATGTGTCGAAAATCCACGTTCTCTGAGTCACAACTCCAGCAGGTATTTTTGTCCGTAAGATCTTGTGTGGTCAATCGGTGTGAAGTATATGTAATTTGGTCTGGGCAAGATTTGGTGTTATTTTCTTAGTGAATGGGGAGGCCCAAAGTTTTGGCTAGTCAATGTCCGACAGGTTGGGTAGTGTGTCTTGGTACAAGTCAGCACACCATTTCTGTTGGATAGTTACATAATGATGTGGTTAAAGGTCTGAGCTTGGTATAAATGTTAGAGGCCAGGTGTCTGCGTCTCCTAAAAAGTGGCAGAAAATTGGACAGCATAGCTTCCTTAAATGGGAAAGCTTTGTATTTGAAGATGGCAGCTTTTAGTTTAAGGAAATCATAAAAGTTGGAGGGAGGAATATTGTACTTTTGATGTTGTAGAATGATAGAAAGTGTTGTTTGGAGTCAAGGTCACCCATCACACAAATTCCCTTTGTCCTCCGTGAACTTCCTACAAAGCTAAAGGGATCACACTTAAAATCTTTGAACCAGATTGAGGCCTAAAAGGAGTATCTAATTGTATCGTCAAGAAATGAAGTTTGAGATATAAAACATTTCTAATATATTTCAAAATCAGGTTCTTAAGGCTGTGGTATTCTTTAGAGATAGTTAAGAGATGGCAGATAGGTTGTCTGCTAGTGATTTCTCGAGGGAGAGCTAAGGGGGCTTAAAGTCCAGGGGTATTGTCAAGGCATTTCACACGTTATACAGCTAGGAAAGCAAATTGGTATTTTCTGAAGTCTGCTAGGTTAGAACCTCCTAGATGTGTAGGTAAACAAAGGTTTTTTTTTTGTTTTTGTTTTTTAAGTATTCCAAATTAATTTATTAAGAAGGTGGTCTAAATTATGGAGAAAAAAAAATCATCAGAACAGAGGATGGGGGACATGTTTAATAGATAGTTGACAAATCTGACTGATAACCATTTTTATGGATTCGAGTTTCCCCCACCAGGTCAAATATTTTGGTGGCCAGCCTTCTAGAAATTTCTCATATCATGGATTTGTTATGTCGTATTGATTTAATAATATCATCATTAAACTTGAGTTCTGAGTATTTGAGAACCTACAGGGTGCAGCTAATGTTAAGGTGATGTACCTCAGATTTAACTTTATTAAGGGTATATCCCAATACCAAGGATTACTCTTAGATCTTAGTCATAATTTTAGGGACGGCAATATCTGTGTGTTCTGTTATTATTAGTATGTTGTCCGCATAAGCCGCTGTTTAAATGATTTGCCATTAACATTTAGTCCAATTGAAATGTTAAGTACTTTAAAAGATAGTAAGAGTGGTTCAATTTCTAAGACAAATTGGTTTGGAGATGGGCATCCCTGTCTGGTGCCTTGTTTGAGTGGGAATGAACCAGTTAATAACCCATTAGTCCTAATTTTAGCACTAGGATTGGAATATAAGGCCCTTACCATCTTTATAAATGACTCACCTAAATTGAATCAAGATATTGTGGCTTTCAAGGAGGTGCTTGCTACTTTGTGCAATGCTTTTTCAGCATTGAGTGCTATTGTTGCTATTCGAGAATTTTTGGTTTTGGCAATGTGTAGTACGTGGCCCAACAGCCTATTATCATTGGAAAGTCTACCTTTGAAGAAGCCCGCTTGTTAAGGGACAATCAGAGAGGGGAGAATTCCTTCAATATGTTTACCTAAGATCTTGGAATAAAGTTTGCAATCCAAATAAATGTGTGACATTGGCCTATAATTTTTGGTATAGGTATGATCCTTGCCTTCCTTAAGGATTAGAGGAGTTATTACTTCTGCAGTAGTCCCTCCAATGCATCCAGTCCCGGCATAGTTTTGAAGAAGGTCCATTGGGGTAATCTAAGTTTTTCCATGAACAGTTTATAAAAGTGGACAATTACACCATCAGGCTCAGGGGCTTTATCCGTTTTAAGGGATTTGATAGCTGATTGTAATTCAGTTTCCGTAATGGCCTGATTAAGGTGTAGTCGGCGTTGGGGGATTTAATGTGGGACGGTTACATTTGTTAAGATGTGCCATGCTGTCTGTGGAATTAATATCTTTATTTTAATATCTAATATCTTTGTTTTTATCATATAATGTTTGATACAAATCTTTAAAAGATGTGTGATATTTTATGGGGATCTAAGTGTAATTTTCTCTCCTTGCCTCTGACAGGGGTCATTTGTGAGCTGTTTTGTTTGTGTTTTAAGTATCAGGCTAAGACTTTACACGCAGTGTTGTAAGCGCATAGTTTTATTGAATTAAACCTGGTCACCCATTGGCCTGCTCTGGTACTCAGTAGTTTATTATATTAATATTTTATCTGGTTTATGGCATCTAAGAGGAGGGTGCCTTTTTGAGACTAAGGTTCAAATATTAATTGTTTAATTTCAGCTTCTAAATGTTTAATTTGCGCATTAGCAGATTTATTAATGTGGGACCTGATACCAATTATGACCCCCTTTAGGCTTTGAAGTTATCCCAGTGCATTGAAGCAGTTGTCAGGAGGATTTTCACGAAAAACGGTTTTTAATGGTTGAATGGATAGTTTCAATATGTGCTCTATCTTGGAATATTTCAGGGTTGAGTCTCCAGGATTTGTCAGTTTGGGGTGATTGCAGCCTAGACTATCTAGGTTGAAATGGACGAGTGATCTGAGACCAGCCTAGGTTGAAAAGAGAATTAAGAGATCGTTCTTACCAGGTTACTAGATACTAATATATGGTAAAATCTGGCGAGAGATTGGTGGGGAGGGGGGTTAGTGTAGAGTTTAGTGTCTGGAAGTTTGTATACGCCAGGTATCTACTAGGGAGTAGCTGGAGCATATTTTGTGAAGTAATTTGTGGGCTGAGGATGGCCTAAATTTGGCTCTACGATCTGTGGTGGGATCAAGTGGGAGATTAAAGTCACCCTCCACTATCAGTTGAGAGTTGTTGAGGAGATCGGCAATCAGATATTTGTTTAGTCAGTGTTAGACGCATAGATGTCCAGCAGATAACATTCTTACCAAATTTCAACAGTTTGTTCGGTGTCCACCTTCTATTGTGATGAGAGGCTGTATCTGATATGGTAATTTACGCTTGTTTGGTTTTGACAGTAAGTACTGCGTTCTGTGTTTTTGGGCAGGTGAACCTATGGCCTCTAAAAACCAGGGGGCCTTGAAAGAGAAGTTATCTGTGGGGGTGTAGGAAAGTAGCCTCTTTCTAGCCTTGTTACCCCCCACTTTTGGCCTGCTTGTGGGTATATGTCAGGATGTTTTCACTGTCTCACTGGGATCCTGCTAGCCAGGGCCCAGTGCTCATAGTGAAAACCCTATGTTGTAAACATGTTTGTTATGTGTCACTGGGATCCTGCTAGCCAGGACCCCAGTGCTCATAGGTTTGTGGCCTATATGTGCTCCCTGTGTGGTGCCTGTCTCACTGAGGCTCTGCTAACCAGAACCTCAGTGGTTATGCTCTCTCTGCTTTCCAAATTTGTCACTAACAGGCTAGTGACTAAATTTACCAATTCACATTGGCATACTGTTACACCCATATAATTCCCTTGTATATGGTACTGAGGTACCCAGGGTATTGCGGTTCCAGGAGTTCCCTATGGGCTGCAGTATTTCTTTTGCCACCCATAGGGAGCTCTGACAATTCTTACACAGGCCTGCCACTGCAGCCTGAGTGAAATAATGCCCACATTATTTCACAGCCATTTTTCACTGCACATAAGTAACTTATAAGTCACCTATATGTCTAACCTTCACTTAGTGAAGGTTGGGTGCTAAGTTACTGGCACTAGCCAAGGTGCCCCCACATCGTTCAGGGCAAATTCCCCAGACTTTGTGAGTGCGGGGACACCATTACACGCGTGCACTATACATAGGTCACTACCTATGTATAGCGTCACAATGGTAACTCCGAACATGGTCATGTAACATGTTTAAGATCATGGAATTGTCACACCAATGCCATTCTGGTATTGGGGGGACAATTCCATGATCCCCCAGGTCTCTAGCACAGAACCCAGGTACTGCCAAACTGCCTTTCCGGGGTACATTTCGAGCATGGTCTTGAGCAAGGTATCGAAAGAGAGGCAACCAATGAACAAGGTAAAAAGAAAGGCAAAAGAAAAACAAAGAAAAACAAATAATCAGAACTCACCATCCTCGTAACCCACTACACCCAGCCTGAAAATGGAGTATCATGGGACCCAAAAGAGGAGACCGAACAACTCCTGGGCACCACAATAAAACATTCTATCTAAATAAATTAACCACTTTGCAAACTCGTAAAAGCTAATATGTTTCACAGCACAGGTTTAACTAGAGCAACTCCGACATATTTATCACATAACCAGATCTCATACATCAAAACAAGTAATTAAGCTTTCCATTCTAGGACTTAGCAAACAATTGTAACTATTGGTGAATAAATGTTGAGGCAAAAACCAGTGAAGGATTAACGTAGGCATATCTAAAACATTGAGATTTCCTGTGAAGGAGTAAGAGTTGGACAGTGAAACATTAAATGTTAAAAATTGCTGATATTGTCAGTCTGCACCATCTTTAACCATTATGGGAAATAGTCCTATGGTTAAAAATAAATAAAAAAGAATGGTATGGAGGCAAGTATCTAGATTAATGAAAGGTAATGAAGTATTACAGCATGTCTGAATTGTAGATTACATTTTCTTTGTTTGTATCACAAAAGCTTAACACTTAAGAAGTGAGATATTAATTACATTAATAAGTCATGGCATAAGATCAACCTGAAGGTTTCTACATTAGTAAAGTGTTCAGTGAAGGAGGCACATGAAAATAAATGAACATTGCAAGTTAGCGGCTTAGGATAAAGTCGGGCTGCATCCTTATTGAACTGACATGAACAACCAAATAATTAAATGCACATTCAGAAAGCAAGGTATTTATTGCGATGTAAAAGTGTAAATATGTTGGTACGTCCTTGTAGTGAAAGACGATGTGTTCTTCTTTGCCGCCTGAATGTTGTCCAAAAAGGAAGGAACATGAGCATTGACCCTTTGTAGGTGATATGAAACTTGGCAAGGCCTAAAAAGGAGAAAGGAATGTTCATGTTCTTCAGTCTGTGTCTGAGGGAGAGGAAGCCTTTTCTTGTTTGGACGTTGGTCTTGGAGTAGTCCTGCGAAACTGTGATCCTGTGTCCTTCCCAGGTGATGAGTCTGTTCTTCCCAATGAAGCCCAAGAATAGTTCCATATGTTGGTATTGCAGGGGTTTACAGATAAATTGATCTAGGCAGGCCTGTTGAGGCAGAATGGACGTTTTTAGTGTAGGGATGCAATGTGCTCTTTACAGTTCAAAACATGTATCAAAGGAGACTTTGATGTTAAGAGTGAGCCAGTTCTACAAGAAGGCATTGCATGAGCCTTATTTTCCTTCGCTGCCTTCAGGAAAGGCCAAAAATCTGATGTTGCCCCTCATGTTCTGTCTTCAAGCTCAGGGATATCATGTTGCATCAGCATCAATATTTTATGTAGTATGGAGATGCCCATCCTTGTAGCTAGGATTTATCTTAGAGGTCGGTGAAACGTTCTACCACTGATAGCTTGTCTGTTTGTTTTATATCGCACCTCATACCTGCCACATCTTTTTGCATAATGTCCGTACTGATTTTGTTGTGTCAGCAAGTTGCAAGATGTCAGTTTTTTTTAAGGATGGTGTACATTGTTTCTTTTAGTTCTGTTTTGTTTTTAACTGGGGTTCTTGTTTTGTCCTTTTCGTACCGGCTTTTGACTCCTTTTTGGCCATTGTGGCGTTTTAGCCATTACGTTGTATAATAAAGGGAAGAAAAGCATGCAAGCACACTAGTTGTCTCTTTACACGTTATGAATGTTACGGGGGAGCTCTGCTAGAGGAGCAATCAAGCAGCTACTTATGAGGCGTTATCAGCACATCCAACAAATTGTAGCCATTTTGGACTTGGTCAGAGGAAGAGGCACTTATGAAGAGGGTAACTGCGTTACAAAGCACAGATGGAGGCAAGTATGGCTAACTGATAGTGAGGAGCAACTCTCAACTGTGTCACTGCCCAGGAGCCCAACATGTTGAGGCATAGTGAGGAGGACTCTGTAGTGGAAACAAGGGCACAAGAGCCTATGGAATTGAGAAGGAGACCAACAGCCAGGTGCAGTCACCGAATCAGAATTGATTGTGGTTTTGCTCATATCTCCATTGGTGTTTTATCAGAAATGTAGCGTCTCACCATATTAAACATAAGAACCATTAAAAAAAATCACAAACCATGAGCCCTCCTGTCCCAGTCATCACTTCTCTTTCAAAGAAAGGTCAGCATCAACATTGTCCTTCGAGGCAGTGTCTATTCTTGAAAAGTTGCACTTAGGTTTTTTTGTCACTGTATAATGACCCAAAGCAAGTGGCAGCCCTTATTCAGGACTTTTTAGGTCCACTTCGCCTCCCACTGGTACACATCCTGTCCCCACAGCACCCTTGAGAACTATGACCCATCCTTCATTGATGGTTCTAGCCTCGATGTTGATCTACCCTTAGGGAACTATTCCAAAGTTATCAAGGGATTGTGGACACTATCAACTACTCTGCCAAAGGCCTCACCAGTTGCCCACATTATGGTGCTGCATTTGTCACTGCAGGTGCTTATTATGTTTGTGACTCTTTCTGGACCTCAAACATATCATTTTGGCTAGGAGAAGGGAGAAAGCAAAGGTTTCCTTTAATACAGATATTAGCCAGGTTAGAGACCCTCTTTGGCTTGGATTCTGACACCATCTTATTGCCCTACCACTGAGGTTGATGAATGTGAGGGAGGTGAATATCTATTCCCCCCCCCCCTTTCTTTCCCTTCCAACTAAACAGATAAGTCTTTACATCTCAAAAACTCTTGGCCCCTGGACACATCCTCTTAACCTTAGCTAGAGTGCTGTGCTTGCCATCCTTCTGAGAAGGTTGAGTATTTTCTGTATTTTCTGTGATGATCCAGAAAGACAGCAAAGTACTATATCTTGCTCTTTTGGGCGGAGACTTTGAGACCGATGTTGGTGGAAAGCGTGCAGCTAGTCAGTTCCTCCGCAGATTATCATCTGCTCTTCAGTCAGTGTTCTGTCCCAGTGCTTGTGGCTTGAGACAAGTGCTTTTCACCCAAGCCGGAGGTCATCTAATTCCTTTCTGCCCACCCTTCATCAGAAGGTTTGGTGGTTCAACACCTTTCAGGAAACACAGCCCTAATGCTTTTCCTTCCGCTGCCCCTGACTGGGTCCAAATCCATTTAACGATGGATAAGCCACTTTCTGTTTGCATTATTGTACCAGTTTTGCCACTCCCTTTAATGACGTGTACTGCTGCTCTTGCACCTCTATCACAACTAGTTTTGTTTTTGAGAGATGCAGAGGGGTATATAATAAAAAGCCCTATTGCTCTTTGCTGTGGACAACTTATTCCTTGGTAAGTACCTGTGCTGTCTTTATGCTTCATTGCCTGTGGGCCAGGCCATAATTGTGCGGGTTATTGCCACAGTTTGAGGACAACAACCCTTACTTTTACTGGTTACATTATCTGAATTTTGTTTTTGTAGTGGTACTTAAACATGTATAAGCTGCTATTAAAAATGGGGGAAACAAATGTATTTTCTACACAGCAGCATCACTAGATCTAGATAAACCACATAATCAGTTAGGCCTGGTTCAAATATGCATGTTTTAAGATTGTTTGATCTTTGTCTAATGTCTCAGCCTTGGATGTAGTCACAAAACACATTCCAAAACAAGTGCTTATTAAATTCACCTTCTAATCACAGCCCTTTCTCATGTTAATGGGCTCTAATCAGATTATAAGGGAGAAGCTCATTTATTTTACTCAATTCCATTGCATTTTATACCTGTGCTGCAAAAACAAAGTAAAAGAATAGGGTGGAGGGCGGTGGCTTAGGCTGGACTGGAGGGCGGTGGCTTAGGCTGAACTGGAGGGCGGTGGCTTAGGCTGGACTGGAGGGCGGTGGCTTAGGCTGGACTGGAGGGCGGTGGCTTAGGCTGGACTGGAGGGCATTGGCTTAGACTGGACTGGAGGGCGGTGGATTAGACTGGACTGGTGTGTGGTGTCGTGGACTGCAGTGGACTGAATTGGGGTAGAGGGATTTAGATTGGGGTGGGGTAGATGGGATTGGATTGGATTGGGATGGGGTAGAGGGGATTGGATGTGGGTTGAATTGGATTGGATGTGGGTTGGATTGGATTGGATGAGGGTTGGATTGGATTGGATGTGGGTTGGATTGGAGTGGGGAGACCTGGGTTGGGTGGCCTCTATTGGGGTGGGGTGGATTTGATTGAGTGGGGTGTGGATTGTAGTAGAGTGGGGTGGGGTGAATTGGGGTGGGTTCGATTAGAGTGGATGGAAGTGGGGTGGATTGGATGGGAGTGGGGTGGTTGAGAGTATGGTGGTTTGGAGGGCGGTGGATTGGACGGGACTGGAGGGCGGTGGATTGGACGGGACTGGAGGGCGGTGGATTGGACGGGACTGGAGGGCGATGGATTGGACGGGACTGGACTGGTCTGGACTGGGGTGCAGTGGATTAGATTGGACTGGTCTGAACTGGTCTGGACTGGGGTGCAGTGGATTGGATTGGATTGCACTGGACTGGACTGGACTGGTCTGGACTGGGGTGCGGTGGATTGGACTGGACTGGGGTGCAGTGGATTGGACTGGACTGGACTGGACTGGACTGGTCTGGACTGGGGTGCGGTGGATTGGATTGGACTGGACTGGTCTGGACTGGGGTGCAGTGGATTGGATTGGATTGGATTGGACTGGACTGGACTGGTCTGGACTGGGGTGCGGTGGATTGGATTGGACTGGACTGGGGTGCGGTGGATTGGATTGGACTGCGGTGCGGTGGATTGGACTGGACTGGTCTGGACTGGGGTGCGGTGGATTGGACTGGTCTGGGGTGCGGTGGATTGGACTGGACTGGTCTGGGGTGCGGTGGATTGGACTGGACTGGACTGGTCTGGACTGGGGTGCGGTGGACTGGACTGGGGTGAGGTGGGTTGGATTGGATTGGACTGGACTGGACTGGTCTGGACTGGGGTGCGGTGGATTGGATTGGACTGGACTGGTGTGGACTGGGGTGCGGTGGATTGGACTGGACTGGGGTGCGGTGGATTGGACTGGACTGGTCTGGACTGGGGTGCGGTGGATTGGACTGGTCTGTACTGGGGTGCATTGGACTGGTCTGTACTGGGGTGCATTGGACGGGACTGGTCTGGACTGGGGTGCATTGGACTGGACGCGACTGGGGTGCGGTGGATTGGACTGGATGGGACTGGGGTGCGGTGGATTGGACTGGACGGGACTGGGGTGCGGTGGATTGGACTGGACGGGACTGGGGTGCGGTGGATTGGACTGGACTGGGGTGCAGTGGATTTGACTGGACGGGATTTGAGTGGGGCGGATTGGACGGGATTTGAGTGGGGCGGACTGAACTGGGGTAGAGCAAATTGAATTGGATGTGGGTTGGATTGGGGTGGGCTGATGGGTGGATTGGAGTGGGGTGCGGTGGATTGGACTGGACGGGACTGGGCTGCGGTGGATTGGACTGGGGTGCAGTGGATTTGACTGGACGGGATTTGAGTGGGGCGGATTGGACTGGGGTCGAGCAAATTGAATTGGATGTGGGTTGGTTGGAGTGGGGTGATCTGGGGTGGGGTGGATTGGACTGGGGTGGGGTGGATTGGAGTGGGGTGCAGTGGATTGGACTAGATGGGACTGGGGTGCAGTGGATTGGACTGGTCTGGTCTGGACTGGGGTGCATTGGACTGGTCTGGACTGGGGTGCATTGGACTGGTCTGGACTGGGGTGCATTGGACTGGACGGGACTGGGGTGCAGTGGATTGGACTAGACGGGACTGGGGTGCGGTGGATTGGACTGGACGGGACTGGGGTGCGGTGGATGGGACTGGGGTGCAGTGGATTGGACTAGACTGGACGGGACTGGGGTGCAGTGGATTGGACTGGACTGGACGGGACTGGGGTGCAGTGGATTGGACTGGACGGGATTTGAGTGGGGTGGATTGGACGGGA